>NC_030423.2:2707500-2802500 GCF_001660625.3 Ictalurus punctatus
AAGGTTGGATCAATAATCAGGAAGTGGAAGCTGTAGCACACCACCTAGGCACTTCTAAGGAAAGTCCAACCCTCGAAACTAAACAAAACAAAAAAAAGGCATGACAAAACTGCGCTGTGGGCAAAGGGTTTGTGATTAGATAAAACCAAGATAGAGCATTTTGGTCAAAACTCAGAAGTGCTATGTGTGGTGAAAACTAAAACCTCTGATGCCTACATACACCATCCCTACAGTGAAGTACGGTGGTGGCAGCATCATGCTGTGGGGAATCTCCTCATCAGCAGGGAACAGGCATCTGATTAGAATTGAAGGAAGAATGGATGAAGCAAAATATAGGGAAATACTGCAAGAGAACCTGCTTCCGTCTGCTAAAAAACTGAAGCTTTGGTGAGAAAATTTACCTTTCAGCAAGACAATGATCCCAAGCATAAGGCCAAAGCAACATTGGAGTGGCTCAATGTTCTACAGTAGACCAGTCAAAGTCCTGACCTCAATACCACTATGTGGCGCTATTTGAAAATTGCAGTCCACAAGCATCACCCAAACAGCCTGAACAATCTGGAGCAAATCTGCCAAGAAGAATGGGCCAAAATTACTGTGTGCAAAACCGGTATATACGTAAAGCAAGAGACTTAAAGCTGTTATTGCAAAGGTGGTTCTACCGAATATTATGTGTGGGGGGTGAATACTTATGGAAGCAAGTTATTTCAGGGTTTTTTTTTCCCCGAATATAAATCCAATGTCACCTTACAATAATTCATTTTGATTTTCGGTGTTTTAAAATAAAATATCAAACGGAATGAAATTTCAATGTACCATCTGTAAATATATTTGTATACAGTGGTGCTTGAAAGTTTGTGAACCCTTTAGAATTTTCTAGCATTTCTGCATAAATATGATCTAAAACCTCATCAGATCAATCAGTGCTTGTCAGATATTCCTGCAGCTCCATAAATGTTGCCGTAGGTCTCTTGGCAGCCTCCCTGGTAAGTTTTTGTATTGTCCTTTTATACATTTTGGAGGACTTTCCTGTTCTTGGTGATGTTATTGTGGTGCTCCATTTTCTCTATTTATTGATGATGTCCTTTATAGTGTTCCATGGTACAGCTAATGTTTTGGGAATTCTTTTATACCCCGCTCCTGATCTTAAAATGTTTCTGATTGTTTTTCACTTTACAAACATGTTTTAAATCTTTTTAAATAAATATTCATGCATGCAAGGGTCAAAGAAATCGAGCCAGGTTTTATGGTGGGGAAAATGACAAATCTGAGCAGAACATACTGGTTGAATTGGAAATGTAAATTCAACTGCACCAACACAGCGAAAAAAGGTAGAATAACAAGTCACACACTGTCTTAATCAGGAAATGTGCAGGCAAGTTTCAATCAGGAAGCACTGTAATTAGATATTAATCTCTGAGAGAGCTTTCAGCTGCCGGCAGAGGAAATGTGTCTGATTCGTATCTGAGAATAGAGAGAATAACCCATGCTAAAGTATAAGGTTCATGACCAATGTATTGTACAATTAGTGCGCTATAAAACCTAAGAATCCATTTTTAGAAATCTCAATATATTTGGTTTTCTATTGGTTGATGCATTGAGTGTAATGTTTTGCCACATTTGGTGGACGTTAAGGTAATCATGAATTGGTCAGAGACCGCTTTTACCATCTCTTTAACCTTTAAGTTCATGGCGTAACTGTAGACCGGTTATTGTTCCTGCTCACTGATGTCATGCTTCAGAAAGAGAGTATAGTGTTACTAAGCAATTAAGATCACACTGCTGCTTTTTGAGCTATTGTTTTGAAATGTATGCTAAACCGAGGGTTACTAAATCACTACATTTGTATGTATGCATGCAGAGTATATGGTAGCATATGTGTATGCTATGCTAGAGGTTTGAGTTGGTTAAAATAATAATAATAATAATAATAATAATAAATGACCTCATGTTACATTGATTTGCTTGCTGTTCGAAAATCTTTTGAGGATGTAGAAAATGTAAAATATGAAATTGATGAGTGAAAGACGCCGTCACACTGCCACAGCTATGTCCTGTTTAGAGTTCTCGGGAGAGTTGCCATAAGACCCACACACACAAGGTCAGATAGCAAAGTCTCTCAGTTTATTCAAAAAGACAAGAGTTTATACATATATATATATATATATATATATATATATATATATATATATATATATATATATATCAGACAATCAGACAGTCAGGCGCCTCAGCAACAGTGTGCTCATCGTTCAAGTTAAACCTGTGGGCCGTTAGTACATCAGTAGCATGTTTTTGCAAGATAAGAGAAACTAGGTGTTATGGGTTGCCGAGGAGACAAGGTTCTCAAGAGAAAGAGAACTCACATGAACTCATGAGCTAAAGTAAGAGAGCATGCCATATTAACATTTATCACTCACCTTTCTAGATGTCCCACAGCGACATTAATGCACCTGGTGGTTAAAAATGAGAACTGCAACAAGTATGTGTTTTTAAACTCACAAACCTTTTCTAAATTAGTGTCTGAGCATGTTTATTTAAAAAAAAAAAATTATCCATGCAAAGACTAAACGCAGCTTCAAAACATTTTTGTATTCTTTCATGTAAAAGAAAAGCCAGAAATGAATCTCCTTTTGCAGCACACGTGAAACATCTTTAATCCTCTCGCCAGGATAAACACTGCCCTCTGTTCTCTGTTCTCCTCCACCACTGGAAACATCCCCTTCTTAGTAAATATAGAACGATCTCTTCCGTGTAATAACATTTAAATAAATATAATAAAATGCAATACAATAAAAAATAAATTTTAAAAAAAATAATAATTTTTTTAAAAAAAATCTCTGTTAGTGTCAGTGGTGAGCTGTGCATTTTTGGTTTAGGCCTTTAGTACGCTCTATAAACATAAGAAAATGGTTTTAAATCAAATATATAACAGTGTGTATTGTGTAAATATTTAGGCACCCTAATATTGTACATGAATTCAGTCTTAAACGTTTATTTTATGCTTTCTGCATTAATGTGTCAGTATACAGCGCTGTGAAAAAGTATTTGCTGATTTATTCTGTTTTTGTGTAATGTACACATCATACTACCCTGAGTTAACACACAATCCAGTGTTTATTGATTGATTGATTGATTGGTTGATTTATCCATTCGTTCATGTTCAGTAAGAACTTTATCCTTGTCAGTCCATTGCAGGGGACCATGCACAGATACAATCACACACTCCTTCACACCTAGGGGCAATTTAAGGCAGTCGGTCTACCTACAGCGATGAATAATTTAAAGCACATGCTCGGGATGAATAGCCTGCATGTTATCTGCAAAATCAAACAATATATACACCATGAAGCATGCAATGTCATCATGTATATGCACACCTGTGTTAAATGGGAGCTAGAGGCGAGATATCCACACCTGGTTTAGTTTTAAGGCTTGTCTACAGGTTGAAGTCCATAGTAAGGGGCATATCAGGTATTCCAGGTTAAAATAAGGGATATCTGTAATCATATATAAGAACAGACAGGCAGAGATGACCAGAACAAAGCGAGAGAGCTAGAATTTAGAGAAAAGATTATTGAACAATAGTGGCTGTTGGCTGAAAATCATCCACCTGGTTGATGAAGATGAGACGTGGGTGGAGCTTCCAGCAGGACAACGATCCAAAGCATACAGTAAAGGAAACTCTCAATTGGTTTCAGAGAAAAAAACAAACATCAAGGCGTTAGAATGGCCCAGTCAATCACCTGACTCGGATCCAATTGAACAAGATTTAAAGACCGTATGTTTAGAAGAACGGGCCGAAAATCACACCTGAATACCGCGGCCCGTTCATTTCATCATATAGGAAGCGTCCCGAAGCCGTCGTTACAAACAAAGGCTTCTCCACTAAGTATTAAATACATTACAGTTAGCGTGTTCGGTACTTTTTTCCCGTGTCATTCCGCTTTATTACACATAACTTCATTTATGGACTTTAGTATCGTGAAGTTTTTGTATTTCCAGATTTCTTGAGTTAACATCAAAGTCTCATGTCAACTGCGTCATTGGAAATATATTTACTGGAAAAAATGTTGACGCGTCCAATACTTATTTCCCCCCGCTGTAAGTCCAGGTTAAGTCACAGGTGCTCTAACCTTCAAATCTAGGTCAAGGCATCAGTACATAACTACAAGTCAAGTGCAAACAAATGCACCCAGTTCATGCAGAATGAGTCACATCCTGGCATAAAATGTTTATGTGGTCTCTATTTATACCGTTATGCAGGTTCCCTTACAACTGGCAAGTGCGTGTGGGGGGTGGGAGGTGGGTTTGAAGGGGTGGGCTATGCCATAATTAACTTGAAGACACTGCAGCCTTAGTAATAACAATAATCCGCTAGACAGGAATACGACACATGAATAAATAGTGTTTTCATCTACATGGGTAATAAATATTCGCTGACGTGGGTTAAGGATGGCTTCATCTTGATGAAAGGGTGAACACTCAGCATAAATCAGAAACCACATCCTTCAACAAACAAGCAATAGAATACATTTTTTTTTTTTTTTTTTAAAAGTACTCAGACACAAAAAAATGCTTCTTTTTTTTTAATGATGATGTAATCATTCCTGCACATTACAGTTGTAAAGAATGGTTACGGTAGCCTTCCTGTCAGCTTGAAGCAGTCTGGCCATTTTCCTCTGAGCTCTCTTATCACTACGGCGTTTCCACCAACAGAACGCTGGATGTTTTTGTCTATTTTAGCACCCTTTTGTGCTAACTTTCTTGCGCGTGTGAAATTTGTCCGGGGTCTCTGGTTTGATCCTGAGTTTGTATTACTATTTTTGTCAGAAGCGAATCGTGACCATAGATTCTAGAGACATTATGAACAACATAGCCTTAAATGAAATGAGACGCTATCACACTTTTAATCTCGTGAATTTTTTTCGTCTAATCTCATAATTCGCGGTCCTCCAGAATATGGCCTAGCAGCACGTTTTGAGTCGTTTTTGACGTACCTTTGTTCAGTCAATATTATTAAGCAGGGTTTACAGGTTTCAGCAAAATTTCCAGCCTAAACTACATCTCAAAAACCATACAAGCCTGAAACAAGCCCGGTTATTTCCTTTTCTCAGCCTTTGTGTGGGCAAACAAGTATTTCACATGGATTTCTGATGTATATCGTTGTTATCCACTCCAAATTGCCCCTTACCTTTTCCCAGGAAATTATCAGCAGGGATTATCAGGAGTCCGATTGTTCATTTTTTTTTAACAATAATTTTCTTTCTTTCTTTCTTTCTTTCTTTTTTTTTTCATGCCCCCAATTCATCTATGTTCATCTACTGTTCATCTTTCTGAGAATTACTTCTTACAGTTTTCCTGTACGAGTGGTTTTCACACACTTCTGTTCTCAGACTGAAAGTACCTGATCTTGTGTGATCACACGCTGGGTAAAATATACCCAGATTAGTGAATGTTCCGGAAAAGCCTTTTGGAAACATGAGTCCCTACAAATGTACCATTAAGTTTGACATAAAGGCAAGACTAAGCCAGCTCAGTTGTGTAGAAATCACCATCAACTATTACCATCAGCAATTATAATGCACATGTCAACAGTACAGACCTCTGACGGGATCGTATAGGGGTTCTTTTTTTTTTTTTTTTTTTTGTCTTACTGTTAAGAAAAATGCTTCAGTGTAGCTTACACGGGTATTAATGTTGAAATTTGAGTCCACTTTATGCTTAATGAAGCTTCTTGTGTAGTCACACCCTCCTTACTGAGACTGCTGGACAAATCCCTGTGTACTGAAAAAGGTGTTGTGGCATAGGATGTGGCATCCATTAAACGCTCCGTCATTTCACTGCTGAAGGAGAGTAGGTTTTGCCTCAGAAATGGAAGAAAAACAGAAATCACCGGCCAGGAATCGCACCCCTAGAGTTGATTTTGGATAGTATCAGGCAAAAACGTAGGAATTTTAAATATGATTACATACATTAATATCCCTCTTATAGATATAACATCTTATATCTATGTTTTTGTTTTTGTTTTTTTTTAAGTTCTAAAGAGGCAGTGGAAAGAAAACCTACTGCACTGATTTCTCAAACTCTTCCTCACAGCTAAAGCAAAAAATTGTCGGTTAAGTAGCCACATAACTATGTATTAAAATAAATTAATTAATAATAATAAACGCTTAGAGGGCAATTCAAATTTCATGAGAAATATAATTAAGCAAACATCTTAAACTGTATTGTCTCTTATTTCGATTTAAAACGAAGAAATGTTCCATTACTGGTGCATTTTACAAAAAAACAAAACAAAAAAAAAACGCTGTAGGTTGGATTTAGACAAGGATCGAGGATTGTGATATGTACTGGGGTGGAGCTTAGAGGTTAGCACCTTAGTGGTTCGATTCCTGCCTCCGCCCTGTTCTCCCCGTGCTTCAGGGTTTCACTCTCTGGTTTCTGGTTTCCTCCCCCAGTCCAAAGACATGAGCTGTAGGTTGATTGTCGTTTCCAAATTGTCTGTAGTGTGTGAATGTGTGTGTGATTGTGCCCTGCGATGGGTTGGCACCCCGTCCAGAGTGTCCCCTGACTCGTGCCCCATGTTCCTCAGGGACAGGATAAGTGATACGGGAAATGGATGGATGGATGGATGGATGTACATTAGTAAAATGCTTTGGCATTTTGAACCATTTGGAACCACATTAAACCATATGCATTTTACCCATACACAAATGCCAGTAAGGCTTTTTCGAATACCTTTTTCATCCCAAACGACAAAATGAATCCTTCCAGAAAAGAAGCAGTAATCGTTCGGTTATGTATCTCAAACAGAGCAGCTACTGAAAAGACCGATCGTTCGAAAAATGCAGACATTAATGCTTACAAAGGTCTTGATCACCTCGCTCTCACCCAGATTAAACCAGTTCGAAATGAAAAGTACAGAAAGACCCAATTAACCACTATTTAACCTACGTTAGTGTGCTCGTTCAAACAGTTTAAAAACAAGAGTTCTCAGTGTACTGCGGACTCTGATGCATCTTTCTGTCGTCTTTTTCTAATCATTATTAAAAGCTAAAGTGAAAAACAAATATTTCTTGACAATAAGGAGGACACACTGACCGAACAATTCAGTTGCAATTACAATAACAATCACGATATAGGCTGCAGGTCGGTGTGAAGCGGCCCGTGATTAGAGCTAAACACCTTACTGTGTCACTGTCGTTGTTCTCATGCTAACTGGAAGTTGCGTTAGGAATAGATCAAAGACGACTACGTCATCTTCGTTTTTTTTTTTTATCTCAAGAAAATGAATTCTGTGCTTCTTTTATTGCTTCTCACAGCCCCTTTGTTGTTTTTGACTCCACGCTATACATACGTATTTCAGAAATGGTGACTTGACTTCTCAGTTCGTGGCTCCTTGTGTAAACACGACGTGCGTTATGTGACTGAGTTCTCTAACCACATCGTATTCTCTGTGTGCTTTATCTCAGTGATCTTTTGCTGCTCTAGAAGGTGCCCCCGTTACTCTTAACATAGAAACTTGTCTTGTAGGAAAAAAAACTGCCGCGGTGGGGATTTTTATTTTCTTTCAGCTACGCTAATTTATTCATGCTTTGTCCTAGAAGTGCACCAGTTTGCTGATATATAAAAAGACAATCTGATAAGGTGTATTCTCAAATGTCACTCCACAACACTAAAAACAGTGTTGATTGTTTGAGAGGTCGTTGTACAACTGCACTTGCGGCCCAATCAGTTGGTGGAAAGTCCATTTTACAGCATATATCACAGTTAGCGCCTTTAACAGCTTTATCGTCGGTCGGTTGGACATTCCTTCCTGTACAAAAAGGAACTTTAATTGAAATGCTTTGCCTGTTTTATTTCTCGTCCCGTGCTCACCTGAGGCTTCGGAACCCGTCTTAATCGACAAGTTTAGCGCTGAATGAATATTAATATAAAGGTCTACCTAGAAATGAAACCAGCATATGTCATATCATATATATAAATGATTACATAAATCACATAAATATTGCATGGTTAAATATCCTGATATCTAATCAAGCTCACAAGTTTGTCCGAGTTTAGGTTTGTGCTGAAAGTTATATGGAAATGAATGAGACTGACTCTCTAATGACTTCTCCATTAGTGCCCATTAGGCAAGAACGCGTAACGCGAACAAGCCATACAGTAATCAGATCAGGGTCGATTTATCAACATTGTGAGAATTTTACTATGGATGTGTGGATGTGTTTTAGACGCACAGACATGGAACCCCATGTCGTCTGCTGTCGTATTGTGCGTTCTGAGATGTTCTGCTCACCAAGGTCGTAGAGAGCAGTTATTTGAGTCGCCGTAGCCTGTAAGCTCGAACCGGATTGTCCGTTTTTCCTTTGACCTTTCTCATCAACGCGACGTTTCATCGCACAGAACTCCTGCTCATCGGATTTGTTGCAGCTGTTTGTTTTGAACAATGCTAGAAAAGGTTGTGCGTGAACATCCCAGAAATTTCCGGAAGCGGTTTCTGAAATACTCGAACCAGTCCATCTGGCGCCAACATCACTGAACCAAATCACTTTTTTTTTCCCATTCTGTTGTTTGATGTGAGCGTTAAACGAAGTTCCCGAGGCGCATGATTTTACGCACGGATGTTCCTAGTTAATGAACATGAACACGTTCAAGGCCGATAATTATTCTACCTGGTCTTCCCAAAAAGAGTACAGTATAAAACACAACCCAGAGAACAAGCGGCGTCATTAACCAGAGAAAATGAACCAACCATGTTTTTAATAGCGACGGTATACTGTCTTTACAGTGATGAGGAATGTATGTGAACAGCTGCACAGCTGAAAGTGTGTGAAATATACATTACAAAAAAAATCTCCTCTCCATACGGCATAATTATAGCCGGGCTCTAGCGTTCTGGTCCAACTTTCTTTTACCACAGATATAAACTATACGTAATTTTACCAACAGGCAAAGAACTTAATGGAATTGAAGAGAGTCCGAAAATCAATAATTATACACCCCACACAATCAAAGCCAAGCACTAATTTGATTACGACCCACTAGTTTCCAGAAAGTTCATCAGAAGTGCACACAGGCTAATGCGCCATTTCCACTTGATCGTTTCACTATTAATATACAGTCAGAGTACTTAGCTCTTATGTGTGCACATGCTGATGCTCCTGAGACCTGTTTGTTTTGCTGGGTTCAGTACGACGCTACCATGACGTTGAACGTAGATTCTTCTTATTGAGTTTTAACTTCGGCAGCTAAAAAGAACAAAACAAAACAAAACAGTTTTACTATTCTACAGAGGTCGCTCAAATTGCAGGAAATGCGATGCAAATAGCTGAACCACTTCTTTTTGTTTGTTTTTTACTCCATCATGCACAACTAATCACCTTGTGATACGAAATACTTATAGGTATTAGAGCAGTATAATAAATCTGCAGTGCTGGAAAGAGTACAAAACCTACTGACTTAGACAGTAAAAGCACTTCGACTGAAGTAATAATTCACTTGAGTACAAAAAGTAAAAGCAATAAATATTAGTAATAACAATGAACTCTCTCTGTATACTGATAATCAAGTTCTCCTTAACACGCTTAAGATTTGGTATCGATTTAGACGGCGCTTTAAATTTGTAGGTGCGTCCTCTTTGGGTATTTAAGCAACAACCACTTATTTCCTCCATCGTGTTTGGACTCTACATTTGCAGTGTGGTATGACAAGGGTATTAAACGATTCAAAAATCTGTATGCCGATGGTGTCTTTGGTCGCTTTGCCAATCTGTCATCTACTTATGACCTCCCCGTGACGCCTCTGTTTCGTTATTTTCAAATTCGGAATTTCCTTTCTAGATGTTTTCCGAATTTCCGCTCGGCGCCTCCTGAGCAGGCTTGGGAAAGCTTGTTTTCAAACAATCCACATCAGAGAGGAATGATTTCTAGGATATATGATTTTATTCTGGCGCTAGGTAGCGAGGCGAGTACCAAAATTAAGAATGCGTGGGAAATGGAGTTAAGAGTACAGATAAGTGAAGCGTGTTGGGAACCTGCTATAGGAAGGATACAGTCTACCACTTCCTGTGCTCGTCTCGGGCTCATCCAGTTCAACGTTTTACACAGAGTCCATTTGTCTAAGTCGAGAGTTTCTGTAATATATCCAGAAGTAGAGGACAAGTGTGATAAATACCATGGCTCTCCCTGTCATCTTGGCTATATGTTTTTCATCTGCCCTGATCGCTATGGTTTTTGGTCTGGTTTCTTTACTATCATGTCTACTATTCTCAGAGCAGATTTAAAACCTTGCCCATTCATTGCTATATTTGGGATTCCTGATGCCTCAGTTCCATTACGCTCTGCACAAAAAGATACGAACGCTTTCACATCCCTAATAGCAAGACGTTCCCTACTGTAGCAAGGTTTTATTTTACATATAAATGGCAACCCTTTATTTCATATTTTATGGAGTTACAGACACTTCCCATTTGAATTTTTGTGCCTGTTGTTGGGTTTTACAATATATACATAACTAGGCATAGATATTGGTTAGCCATGATGAGCAGGGGTCGGGTGGGAGGAGGGGGGATTGTTTAGTTGATTGTATTTTTTTATTTAGTTTTTCTTTTCTACACTATGTATGTATGTGTGTATATGTAAGTATAACAAAAATGAGAATGGTATTGTTGCTATGTCACAGGAACTTGGTTTTCTTTCTCAATAAAAATATTTTGGAAAATAATAATAATAATAATAATAATAATAATAATAATAATAATAATGGGTAATTACTGTACAAATGACTTTTTTATGACTACAGTTGGCACAACTAATCTCAAAATGCTCTATTTGTAATAAGCTGTTCTTTGTTTATATATAATAACCATAATATATATATATATATATATATATATATATATATATATATCCCAAACTAGCCGGCACTGCTCTTGTTGCCGTCTCTGGAAGCCAGAGTCCAGAGTTTTAGAATGTTGTCTATAATTATTCTCAGCTAGTGGTTTGGAACACAAAACATCTGATAGTTCAAACTTTTTTATATATAAACATATATATATATATATATATATATATATATATATATATATATATATATATATATATATATATATATATATATATATATATAACACTTTACTGCTTTTCAGATTAGATTATAAATACATAGAAAACAGATAAGGTAATATGACATGTAAATATACACCCATGCGAGTTTAAACAAAGCAGCAGATGAACAGCGTATGGGGCTGCTGCCGTATAAACTTGCATACAAATTGCTCTCAATGTCTGTTTTGAGCGATGATCTGATGTTAAGAAGTGTTTGGCGATCATATTGCATGATATTGTATTATTTTAGAAATCAAATAATAAGACACAATAAAAAGCTGTAGAGTTTACCCAGAGCTCTCACCAGTGTAGCTTTCTTGCGATGCACCGGAACTCATCTTATGTGTCTTCATACGTACATATTTTGTATTGCACAGCTGTGGGGTACCTGAGCCTCACAACAAGCATTTCGATGTACAAATGTCCCTGACATTTTGTGCACATGACAAATAAACTTTTAACTAGCCAGTTAGAGTCTGCTGCTATGTCTACGTGTTTAATCTGGGACTTTTTAAAGTATAGCAGTATGACCTTTGTTGTTGTTTTTGGGGTTTTTTTTTTGTTTTTTAAAGATGTTTAAAGTTCACTTCTCAGTTGAAGTGGTTTCTAACAAGCGATTCTCTCTTTATTATTGTAATGTGATAATGAGTCTTTATTGATCACGTATACATTATAGCACATGGAAAACCCCAGCATGTCAGGAGGTTGGGGTCAGAGTGCAGGGTCGGCCATGATACAGCGCTTCTGGAGCAGAGAGGGTTAAGGGCCTTGCTCAAGGGCCCAACGGTTGCAGCGTGGCAGTGCTGGGGCTTGAACCCCCAACCTTCTGATCAGTAACGCAGAGCTTTAACTGTCAAGCCACCACTGCCCCTGTGTCTGAACATATGTGCTTGTTGAACATCCCATTCCAGATTTATTCCCCCAAGTGCTCTTATAATATTATAGATGGCTAAGTGAAATTAGATTTTTCAACAGGGATGGAGGCATTCATCTTTACTTCTAATCCTGTTACAGAAATTAAAGTGCTGTTGAGTTCTTGAATGCAGTAAACATGGGTAAAAAGCAGGATTTTACAGGTCTTTACTCAAAAGACTAAACTCCAAGTTTTAAACGTCAAACGCAGCTGATTTTCAAAATGATTTGTGTCAAGCATAGCTTGTGTGAAGCTGAAAAGCAGCACTGAAGAGCCTCTCGCAGGCTGCTGAGGCAGGAGGAGGTGTGTTGAGGTGTGATGAGAGTCTGCATGTGACTGTTACGACACGCCGATATCCTTACTCAAAACACAGCCGGTCTAAAGGCGAGCTGGTTACTTATCTGCCAATCTTGGGAAAGTCCCAGGGATTAATTTTTAAATGGTGTGTGAACTCGGACGAGAGCTCCTAAACCGTGAGCAGAAGAAGGCGATCTTTACCGCTTTATATTCTGTTAATTACTGAATTTTAGACACAGAATAGCCTTCACTTTGGGATTTGGGTTTGGTTCTATGTGGATTATTTATCATTTGGACGTAAATCTGTAACCACCCCCCTTCACATAAACTCCATCTGATTAACTGACTTAACATGTAGCTGCAAAATCTCTGTCCACAAACTCTAACCCCCTCCCCCCTCCCCCCAATCGCTGCACATTATTAGCTTTGAATAGTAACATGAGACGGTCGACTGTATTTATAATTACTCGAAAATTAAAGTCAAGTAAACCAGCTGATAGATGCTAATAGAGTGTGCTAATGCTAATGCTATGCTAATAGAGTGTCACCCAGGCTAACAGTACCATCAAGCACAAGGGTAACCATTGGTAGCGTTTTGTAGTGTCATTAACATTACGTAAACATTTCAAGCTCTAGTTTGTAGAAAATCTGCTCCCAATTCTGCATTCTGTTTCCCTTCGAGTGTTACTAATTCTTTTAGAGCAGGGGTGTCTAATCTCATCCGGAAAGGCCCGGTGTGGGTATCGGTTTTCATTCCAGCCAAGCAGTTCTTTTTCCATTGTGTTCTTTTCGGCATGTCTCGTTAGATTTGACTTGTGTTCTCAAGTTGTATGTTGGAGTTTGTGTTCTTGTTTCCGATGTTTAACTTGTTGTTGTGTTTTGTCTTTTCGATTCTGTATGTTGGATTGTGCTGAGATTCTTACAGTTTGTTTAGTGTACTACTACAGTGAAATGTGAATCATAAAGTACAGACTTATCAGTTGTTTTGATGTTTTTTTTTTTTTTGGTAATTCTGTAATTGTAATTTTTATAAACTGTTGCACCATGGTCCTGAAGAAATAGCATTTCGTTCCAATGTATACAAGCTATATAGAGGAATGACAATAAAAAACCTTTGACTTGACTTGATATTATAATGCACTTAAACTTTTATACTCTGGAAAAAGCGAAACATATATATGAAATAATAAATGATGAAAAACGATTGCCTTGTGGTACTTCAAAGTTTTATTGATTTGAAATCCATACCTGTGGCTGTAAGAAATGAATTGCTTATGTTCTAGAATATATTGATGAAGTGTAATCAATATGTGTAACTACAAAGTAGTTTAAATCAATATGTGTAACTAATATTTGGATATGTTAATAACGTATAATCTAATATGTATAACCAACATATCGAATTGTTACTTAGAGGCATAATCTAAAACCATAAAACACTGTTAATTGTTAAAGTTATAATTGTTTATATTTAAAACTATAAAAACACTTTTTCCTCAAAAACCATGAAACACTTTTTTAAGCAAGTTATATTCTAAGCGTGTAAATTGAGTTAGAAGAACCTTGTGTTTTGTCTAAAGAAGCTTTACTCTATGGCAATAAATTAGCAATTAGACATTTACCAGAACTTTGTTTCCAATCAAAGCCCTTTAAGCTTGAAAACCAGTGTTAAAATAACAGATAAGACTTCCTGGAGGAAGGGTACCAGGCTCGGACTATAGGGTGAATTATGGGACAAAGTAAAAACCATGTCCTGATAAAACCTTTTCAACTGACAACGCATGCGCCACAAATGTAAGGTATCATATAGATATGAATAATTAATCAAGCCAATGGAAATTGGTTTGTTTCTTTCTGCAGACGGTCGCACTTTATTGTTTCAATAAAGTTTCATTACTTTTTGACATCTACAAACCCTCTGTTTCTGAAGTTTTTTTGTTAGGCTGGAAAGATTGTTCACCACGACAACGTTTGACCATATTTTCATAACTTGAATGACTATTAACATGATCGTAAACAATGATCCAGGGGGAATGTTTGGACGATGTTCGCAAAGAGATCAAATAGAAACTTCCCTTGACATTTTCTTTTATGTTCACATAACTACGAAAAAAACAAAAAAAACAAAACATAATTAAAACGTTTTTTAAAAAACTGGATGTTTTGAATGTTCCGAGAACATTCGGAAATAATATTCTCTTAACGTTTGCAAAATGATCAAATGGAACGTTCCCTTAACGTTTTCTCTATCGTTAGAAGAAGAAACATTCTTAAAACATTTTTTATTTTTTTTATTTTTTTTAAACCGGACATGTTCAGAGAACATTCAGAAATAACGTTTTCATAACTTAATGGGAACGTTAGCGAAACGTTTCGTTTTGGTTCGCTGGGTAGCCTGTGAGTTCATCGTGTTCGATGAGCTTCTCATGACGAACAGTGTAGTTAAAGTTACTGCAGCTATCTGAGTGTGTCTGAATATAGAAAAGCCACTGGACTGCAGTGTTGAACCTGAGGATGAGTGACCCTGGCCATACCTCAGTAAAATATTTCAGTATGCTGGTAGAAGAAGAGACACATGTAACATGAGATTCCTCCTTTGCCTCCCTTGAAAGCATGAACTCCATCTCATTTGTAAAAGCCCGTTGAAGTAAGTTTAGATAATGTGCTAATGTACATCTAGACGTGTTAAACAGCATAAAACACAGAACCTTTTGTATCAGACCATCCAATTTTGAGCAAAAGTATAGGAACAGATAAGTCTTGAAGTAAATTAAAATAAATGACACTTAATATTTGTTTACATATCAGTTGTTTGCAATAATTCCATCACTTCTGTGACTCAGTGACATCACCAAATTGTTGGATTCTTCTTTTGTGATGATTTTCCAGGCTTTTACCGCAGCTTCTTTCAGTTGATGTTTATTTCAGGGGGTTTCTCCATCCAGTCTCCTCTTCAGGAGGTGAAATGCTGCTCAACTGGGTTAAGGTCTGGTGATTGACTTGGCCAGTCTAAAACCTTCCACTTTTCCCCTGATAATGTCATTTACTGAGTTTGGGTCATTGTCTTGCTGCATGATAAAGCAGACTAAATGTTCCTGTACACTTCTGAATTCATTCTGCTGCTACCATCATGAGTTACATTATCAATAAAGATTAGTGAGAATGTTCCAGAAGCAGCTGTGCAAGCCCAAGCCATGACACTACCTCCACCATGTTTCACAGATGAGCTTGTATGTTTTGGATCATGAGCAGATCCTTTCTTCCTCCAAACTTTGGCCTTTCCATCACTTTGGTAGAGGTTCATCTCGGTTCCAGAACTTTTGGGGCTCATCTCTGTAGTTCTTTGCGATTTCCCAAACTGGCTTTCTGATTCTTACTGCCGATGACTGGTTTGCATCTTGTAATATGGCCTCTATATATACACTTCTTCGATGGTGGATGGTGATACCTTCACCCCTTCCCTTTGGAGCTTGCTGATAATGTCACTGAATGTTATTTTGGGGTTTTTCTTCACAGCTCTCACAACATTTCTGTCATCAGCTGTTGTTGTTTTCCAAGGCCGACCCATTCTGTGTCTGTTGCTCACCTCACCGGTGGTTTCTTTCTTTTCAGGACATTCCAAATTGTTGTAATGGCTATGACCAGTGTTTGTGCAATGCCTCTGATCGGTTTTCGCTCTTTTCACAGCTTCAAAATGCGATCTTCAGGTGCAACCGAAAGCTAAAACCAAGGGTAGATATTCAGAGCTATTTGTTGGTTAAACTATCAATCTAACAGGACACACCTTGGGAACAAGAAACACTCGATATTTTTGCTCGCCTACAAATTGGGTGGTCTGATGCAAAATGTGCTATGTTCTAAGTTGTTTAACACGTCTACATATAAATACCAGTAAATAAAATCTGAAATTCTAAACTCACTTCTCATATGCATCTTTTGATCTCAAATCCGAATGTCTTCAGCCTACAGCAACCTTCTATTTGGGAAGAGGGACGATTCAATCAACAGCGATAATTCCAACATGTTTGGTTTGGCATACACAGAAGCCTACTTCACTGAGTCATCAGGATGAGGATGCAGCCAGGCACAATTTCGGTGTTTAGATAAACGATATTCAAAGCCATCATCCTGGACCAGGAGTGCTGAGATATCATAGCTTTCCATGCTGTCACGTTCCTCATCAGTGTCTTCATAAACAGTATCATCAAAAATGGGCTTTTTTGTTTTTCTCAGTCATCATTTCTTTTGTTCTCTTCTACAAAAATTCTGAAAACTTTCAGGAAGTTGGACCCACTAACTGTAGGTGGTGCAAACGATCTTGTTACGAATGTCGTATTTGGAGAGAATGTCATTTTTTTGCTGGCCAAAATACTGAATGTATGCAAGTTTCTGTGGGGGAATGCAGCGAAATATATTTCAGCACTTTTGAGGTTGACCCAGTGAACTATGAAACCTTTCCTTTTCTATCTGTCCAGCAATCCGTTGTTGTGACTATCCGTTTAATTCCGCGCATTGCAACAGTTACTTTCTGCTTCATGATTGGCGTACCCCCAATTGTTTTTGATCGCAAAGTAGGCTTGGTAATGAGGGAAGTGCAAGGGTGCAGAGCCTTGATCAAGCCCATTTGATTGATGCCAAGCATATAGTCATTGGCTGGATGAAAGGAGAGACCTTCAAGATTTGTAACTTTGAAGGTCTAAATAGAAATGTAAGAAGTAAAAAGTGGGGTTTTATTACTCCTGGAAATTTAATTAAGTAAAAGTACGTGAATTCGGTAACACTCAAGTAAAAAATAAATACCACAGATAATAATTAAGTCTATTAGCCATTACTACTACTACTAACAATACTACTACTACTGCTACAACTACTGCTACAACTACTACTACTACTGCTACAACAACTACTACTACTACTACTACTACTAACAATACTACTACTACTACTACTACTACTACTACTGCTGCTACAACTACTGCTACAACTACTACTACTACTACTACTACTACTACTACTACTACTACTGCTGCTACAACTACTACTACTACTAACAATACTACTACTACTACTACTACTACTACTACTGCTGCTACAACTACTACTACTACTACTACTACTACTACTACTACTAACAATACTACTACTACTACTACTACTGCTACAACTACTGCTACAACTACTACTACTACTACTACTACTACTACTACTACTAACAATACTACTACTACTACTACTACTACTACTACTGCTGCTACAACTACTACTACTACTACTACTACTACTACTGCTACAACAACTACTACTACTACTACTACTAACAATACTACTACTACTACTACTACTACTACTACTACTGCTGCTACAACTACTGCTACAACTACTACTACTACTACTACTACTACTACTACTACTACTACTGCTGCTACAACTACTACTACTACTAACAATACTACTACTACTACTACTACTACTACTACTGCTGCTACAACTACTACTACTACTACTACTACTACTACTACTAACAATACTACTACTACTACTACTACTGCTACAACTACTGCTACAACTACTACTACTACTACTACTACTACTACTGCTGCTACAACTACTGCTACAACTACTACTACTACTACTACTACTACTAACAATACTACTACTACTACTACTACTACTACTACTGCTGCTACAACTACTGCTACAACTACTACTACTACTACTACTACTACTACTACTACTACTACTACTGCTGCTACAACTACTACTACTACTAACAATACTACTACTACTACTACTACTACTACTACTGCTGCTACAACTACTACTACTACTACTACTACTACTACTACTACTAACAATACTACTACTACTACTACTACTGCTACAACTACTGCTACAACTACTACTACTACTACTACTACTACTAACAATACTACTACTACTACTACTACTACTACTACTGCTGCTACAACTACTACTACTACTACTACTACTACTACTAACAATACTACTACTACTGCTACAACTACTGCTACAACTACTACTACTACTGCTACAACAACTACTACTACTACTACTACTAACAATACTACTACTACTACTACTACTACTACTAACAATACTACTACTACTACTACTACTACTACTACTACTGCTGCTACAACTACTGCTACAACAACTACTACTACTACTACTACTAACAATACTACTACTACTACTACTACTACTACTACTACTGCTGCTACAACTACTGCTACAACTACTACTACTACTACTACTACTACTACTAACAATACTACTACTACTACTACTACTACTACTACTACTGCTGCTACAACTACTACTACTACTACTACTACTACTACTACTACTACTACTAACAATACTACTACTACTACTAACAATACTACTACTACTACTACTACTGCTACAACTACTTCTACTACTACTACTACTACTACTACTACTACTACTACTGCTGCTACAACTACTACTACTACTACTACTACTAACAATACTACTACTACTACTACTACTACTACTAACAATACTACTACTACTACTACTACTACTACTACTGCTACAACTACTGCTACAACTACTACTACTACCACTGCTACTACTAACAATACTACTACTACTACTACTACAACCACTACTACTACTACTGCTACAACTACTACTACTGCTACTACTACTACTAACAATACTACTACTACTACTACTACTACTACTAACAATACTACTACTACTACTACTACTACTACTACTACTGCTACAACTACTACTACTACTACTACAACAACTACTACTACTACTACTACTAACAATACTACTACTACTACTACTACTGCTACAACTACTACTACTACTACTACTACTACAACAACTACTACTACTACTACTACTACTAACAATACTATTACTACTACTACTGCTACAACTACTGCTACAACAACTACTACTACTACTACTGCTACAACTACTACTACTACTACTACTAACAATACTACTACTACTACTACTACTGCTACAACTACTACTACTACTACTGCTACTACTAACAATACTACTACTACTACTACTACTACTGCTACAACTACTGCTACAACTACTGCTACAACTACTACTACTACTACTACTACTACTAACAATACTACTACTGCTGCTGCTACTACTACTAATAATAATATCCTCATGGTTATTTTTTTTTAACCATTCAAGTCCTAAGTATACAATATACTACAGCACATCAGCTGTCATATCTTTATGATTTTATTAGATTTTATTTCCAAATAGCCACTGATCCCTTATGCTGTTAGAAATGTGTTGTTTGGCGCCAGTCGCAGTAGATATCTGCGAAAGACCTGAAAGAAACAGAAAATGATCACAAAATAGATCACTCTGGCTTTTTTCTTAATAACTTGTCATCATGTCATTTAGTGTTCGGTGTAAAAAACATTGTGTAAACATGGATGTGCGTCCCGATAATTCTGCTTATCTGAGGTACGCTCAACCTTCCAAGTTTGTTCTTCACTGTTTTATTTGTTTGTGTTGACACAGATGTTAAGTACAAACTTTCTTATTTCCTGGTTTACTCTGGATGTTCCGTCCCTGTAGCAGCTTCTGTGTAATGACTTATTTACAGTACAGTGCCTTGTACAAATATTTTTTTTTAATATGTGTTAGAACTCATAAATGGAAAAAAAAAAAAAAAAAAAAAAAAAAAAAAAAAAGGAAATCAATCGGAAGCCGGGGGGAGGGGGGGGGGGGGTGTTCTGTCAATATAGCTTGCAAACTAAAGGGAAATTGCTTGAGTACGTGAAACCCCTAATGCGACTACTTGTTATAAGAAGACACATTATCACTTGAATTATTACTAATTATTAGTCATATACTTATTCCACTTGTGTGCAATTTAAAGTGCATTATGTAGGATTCGCCCACATTTGCCAAGATTAGGTCTCTGAGGATTAGGTGCTAGATGGTGCTAGATAAGATTCGATTGGTTTTTTTTACTCCCTGAACCTGCCTCCATTCCCACCCATGTACACAAAGCACTGCCGCAGAGCTCACAGTGGTTCATCTACAGATCGCGTGATAACTAGAGTTAGCATTAGCAAGGATCTTTTTGCTCACAAGAGAGATACCTGGCTGCACTGGGCACTTGCTGATTTGAGATAAATGCGGTGAAGTGAAGGTTTGTTATGGTTAGGGTTAGTCTCGATAAAATGACTGACAAGAGAACCATTCAAACACAAAGAAGCACGCTGGACCGGAAGGCAGTTTTCCAAATGGGTTTTCTCAGCCACAATTGCGCTGAGGCCATGACTTAAACCATTAGTCGTTTCTACATTTCTACCATTGCACCTTAAAAGTGTCTCTTGTTGTCAATATACTATACACCTGTTCCTGGAAGGCCCAAGCATAATGGAAAACCATGGCGCTATCGATCAGTATTTGGTTACGGAAAACATCCCATAGAGCACCCACTTTTAGTAACCACTTCAGCCTGGTCAGTGTCGCTGTGGATCTGGAGCCAATCCCTGGACATGAGGCAGCAAAACACCCCGGATTGCAGGGTTGCACGCACACACACACACACACACACCTTCAACACACAGATATGAATCTGAGGAGGAGTTTATCTAAACAATGGACATGTCGACAATCTGGAACTTTTTTTAAGATCAGTGTTTGTGTTTCTCAAGATCACAGCTGTCACTCGTAGCTAAAAACAGTGGCGCACGGTGCTATAGTTATATCGTCACTGATATCGTTATCGCAATAAATACCAGAAAATATCGTGATATAGCTGTAAGTCCATATCGCCCATCCCTACTGTCACTTCTTTACCAGATCCCAGTGCTATAAACAGAACCGCCTCGAAATTGTTGGAAAACGACAACTATTTTTAACCTCACTGTCATTTCTGAGCACAGGATCGAAATGTCTTTTAGTTCAAATTAAAGCATCACATTGAGGCACTGTTTGTTTTGGGCTTTTGTTTTGTTTTGTTTTTACTGAAAATCCCTGAGATTTAACCGTACTATATTTCATACAAACACAGCATGTTAAAGCATATTTCATTCCTCTTATTTCACCGCTACCTGTCATCTCAGCTTGACCCTGAAGCGTGAGCGCTGCACCACAGCGGGCGCCACGTCGACCACCTCACTGTGAAAAAAATAGGAGAAAAATGCATTTTTTTTTTTCACCCTCAGATATGTTCAGACATCATTTCCTAAAGTGCCTAAATATCCGTTAGCGCAATACTAACTACATCGTGACAATATCTATTTAGAAAAATCTTAATATTAAACATAATGTTACGATGTTTTATGACTCATAGCTTGGAAAAGTGTTCGTTGTTGTTGTTGTTTGTCATTTCAGCAATTAAAATAACAACATGGAGGGCTCCCGTAATGTATCGTACATTCAATTCTGCTAAATTACTTAGTATTTTAACTATACAGGAGATAACGCTGTCCTTTCGCATACTTTAACTGACGACAGTAACAGTACTAACGTTTGCTTGTAGTGAAACTCCGCTTAATAGTTGTTTAGCTAAGTTACTGAACACAAATCTACAGGATTTACAGATGAGAAGTCCTGACCTGGTCGGTAATTTTCTTACATTTTCGCTGCTTCTTTTTAGAGGGCTTTCGTTTTGCGTGCCCTTTCCCTGTCTGCTCCGCCGGCCCGCTTCCTCTCGATCGTCGCTCCGTGGAGCGACGATTCCCTTCCAAACCGTCCGCCGGAGCTGAGGAGAATAGTAGAGTTGCAAGTCAAAACGAACAGGTTCATGGGTTATTATCGATTTATTATCAAAAAACGGAACGGAACACCCGAGTATATAGGACACGCAATAATGTAAAATAATATTTAAAAGAAAACAGCAGGGATAAATCGGTCGTCAGGCCTCCAGGAATTCTCCCGGTGCTCCCGATGGCCAGTCCGGCCCTGCAGCTTATTGTTAGCACAGTCTTTTCCTCGTTCTGCTGATATAACCAAGTGTGTATAGACATAAAGGTTGGAACAACCAATCAGATATCTCCTCAGAGAAGAAATTCATGCCATGGACCGTAAAAATTCAACCAGTCAGGACGAGGAGTTTATTTGCCTGACAGACACGCTCGATGACAAGTTTGAAAAATATCCCAAATGACGGAATTTCTTTTGCAGAGCATTATGAGGTGACAGATTGTGCTGGTGAAGCCATACAAAGTGTAGGAATTCCTTTTTTTTTTTTTTTTTCAATTTGTTCAGTATGACGTCCGCAACGTTGATAACCGGGGGATGGGAGTTATTGTTGTTGTTGTTTTTTTAAGGTTTCAAAATTCTACAGTAAAAATACACGAGACGGTCAATTCTTTCATACTGTCCATCCAGCCATCCATCTTCTATACCGCTTATCCTTTTCAGGGTCACGGGGAAACCTGGAGCCTATCCCAGGGAGCATCGGGTACAAGGCGGGGTACACCTTGGACAGGGTGCCAATCCATCGCAGGGCACAATCACATACACATTCACACACTACGGACACTTTGGACACGCCAATCAGCCTACCATGCATGTCTCTGGACTGGGGGAGGAAACCGGAGTACCCGGAGGAAGTGTATGCTGTGCAAAAACCGAATAAAGATTACAACAGTATATTAAACTGTAGGAGTTGAGAAGTAGGTCTGGCGCTGTAAGAATAGCTAGCTTCTGTTAGCCTGTATAGTAGTGAGTAGTGGAAAATACGTGAAAATAAAACGTGAAAACGTGAACAAGTTAATCTGTGCAACGCACAGTTGATGTCAGACTAGTGAAATGTCTGGCCACATGCATTAGTAGACTGAATGAGTAGAATCAAGGAAGAAGCACGTGAGCATGCACAGCGTGTAAATAACAGCCTACATTTCGCATTGCATACTGTTGACAGAGCAGTTGTTGTTAAACAGGACTTGAGTTCTTAGCGAAAGCCTGGACAGCACGGTTAATTGCATGGAGCACGTGGTTCAGTGCGCCAGGAATCCGCGCGCAGAACGGAGCTCGTTATTCGTGCGCGCAGAAGTGCAACAGGCACGCGCTCAGTGCATGCAGAGACGCGCGCTTCATTAACACGCGCTGCTCTATCCCACAGCGCCTTTAATCAGACGCGATCAGACCCGTTCATTTTACAGTACTGAGTAGGAGAGGCTTTCTGATCAGATGGTACAGCTACAGCTCGGACTGACTGGATAAACGACTCAAAGATTCAACATACCGGGTAAACAATTTTTCTCAGTCTTTAACTTTTACATGAACGGACTAGTTTATTATTTCTCGTTTTGCTGGTTTTAAAAAGTTCTGCAGATCTATGCACGTGCGTCGTTTATGAGTGGGGTCTGGCATGCACGTGAACTTGAACTCTGGCTTTAGCCTACATGCAAATAAATAAATTAATTAATTAAAAAAAAACAAGGCAATGATTCTGAAAGTAAAACTGAAATGTTAAAAAAAATGTTTTAGTTTGGACTACCCGTGATATCAGATTAGAAAGGAATATGTGTGTGTGTGTGTGTGTGTGTGTGTGTGTGTGTGTGTGTGTGTGTGTTGAAGATGGACTGAATAGTGACTTCAGAATCCAGTGCATCAGATCTGCATGAACACTAATGTTTACAATATACCAGACTATAACCCCAATGAGCTGAAGATCAGTTTGGAACATCCACTTGTTATCCATCCTACTGAACACAGTTGCATAGAGTTTAGTCGGATCGATGATCTGGCAGACTTGTGGTGTTTAGGAAGATGACAACAATTATAGGCATGCAGATGATTAGGGTATTTAAAGACAGAAAGCAAGGAACGCGTACGCACCACGTAATGAAGGGTGGTTCTTCCTTAGAATTGAAGCGCTGCCAAAACTAATATGCATGCATTAGAACTCCTTTGTTTGTGGTCTGTCACAGGACACGGTAGACTGTACACAGACAGTCACGTTCACATTGACGTTCACACGCAGGAGCGGTTTCGATGTTTAAGTCAGACACTATTGGATCTTTCATCAGTTTAACCGAGTCACACTGTGAGGCGGGGAGAGACCGGAATGGGAGACCGGTCCGGTTAAACTTCCCCATGACGTTCGTACATTATTACTCTTAAGTGTCACTACTTGCAGTGTTTTAAGTGTGGGACTTGTGGGTAATCTGTGTAATCTTTTGTGTAATCGCTTTTCGTTTTTGTTTTGTTTTAGAGAACCCAGACAATGGCAAATAACACCACCGAGTTCTCCTGCCCCTCAATTGACGACTTCCGTAACCAGGTCTATTCCACCGCATACTCCATCATCACTATTTTGGGCCTGGTGGGTAACGGCTTTGCGCTGGTGGTGCTCATCAGGACCTACCGCCAATCCTCTGCGTTCCATGTGTACATGCTGAACCTGGCAGTGGCGGACCTGCTGTGTGTGTGCACGCTGCCTTTCCGCGTGCTCTACTATGTGCAAAAGGGCCACTGGATACTCGGTGACTTCCTGTGCCGCATCAGCTCGTACGCGCTCTATGTAAACCTCTACTGCAGCATTTTCTTCATGATGGCCATGAGCTTCACACGTTTCCTGGCCATCGTCTTCCCCGTGCAGAACCTGCGCTTGGCCACTGAGAGGCGGGCGCGGGTCGTCTGCGCCTGCATTTGGGTCTTCATTTGTGGCACCAGCTCACCGTTCCTGATGTCCGGCCAGCACTTCGACCCGAAGACCAACAAGACCAAATGCTTTGAGCCGCCAGAGGAATCGGGCAGCCTGAAGAAGCTGGTCGTGCTCAATTACTTCTCACTGGTCGTGGGTTTCATCATACCCTTCCTAGTAATCCTGGTTTGCTACATTGGCATTGTGCGGGCACTGTTGGGCAACTCGAATGCAAAGAAGCAGCAAAACACGCGCACTAAGGCCATCCGCATGATCGTAGTTGTCATGCTGGCCTTCTTGGTCAGCTTCATGCCTTACCATGTGCAGCGTACCGTGCATCTCCACTTTAAGAAGCAAGGTGCCTCGTGTGATGAGATCAACTACATGCAGAAGTCGGTGGTGATCACGCTGTGCCTGGCGGCCGCCAACTCCTGTTTCGACCCCATGCTTTACTTCTTTTCGGGCGAGAACTTCCGTCACAGGCTCTCCACTTTCCGCAAGGCATCGGTGAACTCCCTGAACATGAAGCGCAACCGCAAAATGCCACCATCTGCCCAGCCTCTACAGAAGAGCGAGCTGGAGAATTGATCCAGCTCAAGCAAACTCGGGTAGGGCTGAAGATGACAGTTCCTCCTTGATAAACGGACGTGCAAGCAGTGAGCAAACATGAAGTGGTTGGATTTTATTTGGTTTCATAGGAAATTTATTCATACGAAATGGCATTAACCCGGCCATTAAGGTTGAGAATAATCTTAACTTGTCATATGAATTCACTTGTGCAAACCACTGCTTTAGGGAATTAGTAGTGATGAAGAGTAGTCGTAGGGAAGAGAAGCGATGGTTACTCATTACAGAAACTCAGGCTCAGACTGAAGGACAAGGTAGGGTGATCAATGAAGTAAGCTCAGTATTATCATAGTCCAAGAGGTGAAAATGTAGCTTTCCCTTTCTGGATATTAATTAGCAAAAAAAAAAAAGAAAGAAAGAAAGATAACGGCTTATTCTATACAACTTACTGTAAATGGACTAACGCACAAAGCAGCAGCCTGCTTACAAAATAATGCGCACTGTGTTAATGATGCTGCTTTAAATCTGCAAGATTTAAATGACAGATTATGATTGACAGACATCTTTTAGTTTTATTATTATATGTAAATATTATTAGCGATTAGGGCTAATGTGCTTATATTAAATAATGTATCTACTGTATGTTACTGTATGATAGCAAATGTTAATGTGTTATGTATGTACCATGTGCAAATGCAGCAAGGCGTATTTATATACAAGAGACAACTTTTTTAAAGTCAGAGTGGTTCTGATGGTCTTTTAGCGACATCTAGTGGCTGGACTAGTAACTGAATGGGAAGATACATTTGGACAGTACAGTAGCTATTGCATTCAATAACACAAGAACAACAGACTACTTGAAAAGTATAGTACGTCATGCTATTTAGTAAGAGTAGCTGGTAGTAATTAGTCTATTATAACAATGTAGCGTTAATCAACTAAAAGTTGTAGCATGAAGGCGTACTCAGATGGCTGACAATAGTCTGCAGTTTGGGTGTATCCGTCCAGGGTGTCCCCAGCCTCGTGCCCCAAGTCCGCTGGGATAGAGTCCAGGCTCCGCTGCGACCCTGTGTATAGGATAAGTGGTACAGAAAATGGAGGGATGGAGTGATTCATTTTCTCGTGCTTTCTTCAGCCTCAAAACCACATGTCCATAATTAATACTCCGACCAAATGTATACATAACAGGGGAGGAAAAAACTATCGAACACGATAAGAAAAAGTAGTTCTCCAAGGCAAGGTAAGGCAAGGAACCAGCTGAAATCCGTAAGTAATTATACCCCCTATCTGTGAAAATTAATATCAGCTGGGTTTGTTCAAGGCGTTAGAATGGCTCAATCAATCACCTGACTCGAATCCAACAGAACAAGATTTAAAGACGATATGTTTAGAAGAACGGGCCAAAATCACACCTGAATACCGCGGCCCGTTCATTTCTTCATACAGGAAGCGTCTTGAACCCGTCATTACAAACAAAGGTTTCTCCACTAAGTGTTAAATACATTCCAGTTAGCGTGTTCAGTACTTTTTTCCCGTGTCATTCCCGTGACTTTATTACACATAACTTCATTTATGGGCTTTAATGTTTGGATTTCTTTATATGTATGGCTATCTTGCGTTAATACCAAAGTCTGTTGAAAATTTCATGTGAATAACCTCATTGGAAATATATTTACTGAATTTTTTTTTTTTTTTCAACACTTATTCCCCCCACTGTATGAGGGCAAACTGACACAGAGTATAGTACTGTAGATTCTGTAGACACTTAAATCCACATGAATGACTGCTACCGTCCCAACACTCCAAAATAATTCACTGTGCAATAACATCCTGTGCCGATTGCCACTCATGATCATTTATGTTTGCTCCTATGTTCATTGCGTATTGTAGGCTTTACCGTAGGCTATTTGTGCACATGACAATAAAAAAATGTAAACATCAGGCAAAATCATCTTCATTAAAGAAAAATAATAAAATAGAAGAATCAGAATCATTTTATTAGCCATATACGTTAACATGTATTAGGAATGTTTCTTGGTGTTTGGTCACAACACAATACATTCAACACACACACACACACACACATCTCAGACAACACAACACAGTTACCATCCTAATATTACAAATATTGCAACTAATATACAGATATACAAATATATCTCAGTGGTTAAGCCAGTGGACTCCTTATTGGAAGGTCATGAGTTCAAATCCCAGCAGTACTGTACCAACCTGCCCCTGCTGGGCCCTTGAGCACGGCCCTTAACCCGTGACTGCCCAGGTGTAGCCTATAAAAGGAGATAAGTCGCTCTGGAGATGAGCGTGTCTGCCAAATACATGTAAATGTAATATTGCACTAGGTCTTGAAATTGATGTGTTGGAAGCAGGAAAAATGGGCAAGTGTCAGGATCTCAGAAATTAATATATACATATATATATATATAAATAAACGGGCGCACTGTGGCATAGTGGTTAGCACGTTCGCCTCACACCTCCAGGGTTGGGGGTTTGATTCCCGCCGTGTGTGCGTGGAGTTTGCATGTTCTCCCCGTGCTGCGGGGGTTTCCTCCCCCAGTCCAAAGACATGCATGGTAGACTGATTGGCATGTCCAAAATGTCCATACTATGTGTATGTGAGTGTGCGCTGCGATGGATTGGCACCCTGTCCAGGGTGTACCCCTTGTGCCCGATGCTCCCAGGGATAGGCTCCAGGTTTCCCCGTGACCCTGAAAAGGTCTAGAAGATGGATGGACATATATAAAGAAATACAAAGTAAGACCTACACATCCAGAATAAATCTAAACATTTGTCTGTATCTCCTTGCTAAAGACATTTTCCCCATATATATATATATATATATATATATATATATATATATATATATATATAAAAAGAAGAAGTGTGGTATTTATAAAAAACATCATCACACTGTACAGAACGGTGCTGGGATCCATTTAACCCCTGATGTGTGCTCTGGTTGATTCAGACACCCGCGCTTTCGCTTCAAACTTTCCTTTCCTCCTTCCTCCCACTATGGGAAGACCCGGGTCAGGCGCACGGAATTTCGCTCGCATTGCGCATGCGCCCGCAGAGAGCCCGATGGCGATGTAGAACCGTAGAGATCGGGAATTCAGCTCAGACGTCCCGTCTTTGAGCCAAGTGGAGGTTTGTGCTGGGGGATGAACGCGACGCAGCAGGAATGCGTGCGGAATAACGCGGACGTCTCGGGGAATCGATTTGCGACGCATCGGCACGTCGTATGATTAATCACGCGCGAGCTGCGTCGTCCATGTCGTCTCCGTTCCGGCACTATTGCGGTAGGCAACGACTTATTTCCTCTCCAGCACGCGCATGTAGCGAAGCGGCGCCGCTTTGAAGCCAACGCGTGGTGTGTGTGGGTTTTTTTTTTTTTTTTTTTTTTTTTTTTTGTATGGTTGGGGGGGGTCCCTGTCCAATTTCCATTTTCCAGACTACTCCCTCCTTTATGGTCACCGATTCAGACTACGCCCTGTACGTCATTAACTGACCCTCAACTTCCGCTTTGATCTTAAGACTTAATAGTTAATACTTGTGACATTGTATCCAGCGGTATCGGTGTATCGGGGGTTGTAGCCAAATTAAATACGTGGCACCGTTATGTTTGTTTATTTTCTGTACTGGATGCAAGCACAAACATTTGTCCAAACACTTCTGAAGTAAACTAGCCGTGTGTTTAACTCGTTTAGTGCAATATTATTGAAAAGGAGGCATTAAATTTTTTTATTTATTTAAAAAAATATTGTTTTTTTTTAATAAAGAAAAACAACAACAACAACAAAAATAAAACAAGCCAGCCACATCATACACCCATCCATCCATCCGCTTATCCTACTTCCTACAGGGTCACGGGGAATCTGGAGCCTATCCCAGGGAGCATCAGGTACAAGGCGGGGTACACCCTGGACAGGGTGCCAATCCATCACACACACATTCACACCCCCGTTCGTACACTACGGACACTTTCGACATGCCGATCAGGCAACCGTGCGTGTCTTTGGACTGGCGGAGGAAACCGGAGTACCCGGAGGAGACTGTGCGCACACGCACAGGGCGAGCCACGTGATCAGTGTGGGAAGGTTTTTTTCAGGTTTAAGGTTAACGCGCATACGTATTTAACACAACGTTTACGTTTGAATGATCTAGAATGAATCGCTTTTATACAAGGTAAATATACACTCATGTCTAAGGGTTAAGGACCTTACTCGAGGGACCGACAGTGACAGCCAGGGCATCAGTCTTTTCTTTTCTTTTCTTTTCTTTTCTTTTCTGATGTTTTATTTTTTTTTAAATTGAAATTGTTCTACTCGTAGATACAAGGTTTGCTAACAAGGCTAAGAAATAAACATTGGAGCCATGTTGTGAAAAAAGAAAACTTTGGATAGATTTGATTCCGCTTTTGCAAATGTTATGTTGTTTAATGGAGAAAATAAAAAGGAGGGGGGATGATTATTTTTCCACATCACTATATCATGATACTTGACACGTGTTTAACACAAAAGAATGGGAGGGGGAATAAATTCAATCGTACGCAAGCTGAAATGTCGACATTAAACGTGCTGCTTTCGAGCATGGTCGGTGATTGTTATTCCAAAATAAATAAATAAATAAATAAATAAACAGCTCCGAAAATTTTACCCTGACCTAATTGATCACAATCTCGATATTATATCGTCATATTTTCCAGCTATATAACATACGTGACATAATATTCATATATCGATAGAGATATCATGCTCCATATACGGGTGCGTCTCGAAAGATTAGAATATCGTGGAAAAGTTCGGTTTTCCCCGTAACTGAATTCAAAAAGTGGAACTTTCACATATTGTAGATTCATTACACATACAGTGGAATATTTCAAGGCTTTTTTAAAAAAAAATTTTATTGTGATGATGACGGCTTACAGCTCGCATAAATCAAAAATCCAGTATCACAAAATATTAGAGTGAAGAATTTGTAATACAGAAATGTCGACCTTGTGAACGGGATGTTAATTTATGCGCTGATACTCGGTTGTAGCTTTAATCTTTTTGTTCTGCGTCGATGCGGCGTGGCGTGGAGGCGATCAGCCTGTGGTGCTCCTGAGGTGTTCTGGAAGCCCGGGTTGCTTTGATAGCGGACTTCAGCTCGTCTGTATTGTCGGTTCTGGTGTCTCTCGTAGATTCTCTATGGGGTTCGGGTCAGGCGAGTCGGCTGGACGATCAAGCACAGTAACACCACGGACAATAAACCAGTTACTAGTAGTCTTGGCGCTGTGGGAGGTGTCGAGTCCTGCTGGAAAAGGAAATCAGCATCTCCATAAAGCTCGTCAGCAGATGGAAGCATGAAGTTCTCTAAAATCTCCTGGTAGACGCTGCATCGACTCTCGACTTGAGAAAACACACTGGACCAACACCAGCAGATGACATGGCAACCCAAATCATCACCGACTGTGGAAACTTCACACTGGACTTCAAGCAGCTTGGATTCTGTTCGTCTCCACTCGTCCTCCAGACTCTGGGACCTTGATTTCCAAATGAAACACAACATTGACGTTCATCTTCCCCGTGATTGTGGTCGCGTGTACTGAACCGGTCTGACAGATTAAAGACTCAGGAAACCGTCGCAGGTGTTTCGAGTTAATTAATCCGCTGATTAGAGTCTTCTCAGGTCGACATTTCTGTATTATAAATCCTTTATTCGAATCGTTTGAGATGCTGGATTTTTGATTTCCGTGAGCCGTAATCGAGATCAAAACAAAACAAAAAAAGGCTTGAAATATTTCACTTTATGTGTAATGAATCTAGAATATATAAAAAGTTCTACTTTTTGAATTAAATTACGGGGGGACGGACTTTTCCTACAATATTCGAATTTTTTTTCAGATGCACCTGTATGGAAACATACTGCCTATGCAGACTCCTAGTACATCTTCAGTGTACACACATCTGTCTCTGAGTCTCCAACTAGCTCAGGGTTTACAGATGTTCTTTGCTTTCTCTTTCTGTATATATAAACATTCGTTGGGGGGGGGGGGGCTTCCCTCTTTTATTGGTGTATCAACAGGTAGTACCCAGTTTCAGTGTGTCCTGCTCCCACATCTCCTCTGTACAGTAACTACTCCTGGTGGATTCACGGCAGTGCGACTCAAACTACACAGAACATCATACAATAATCAGGTTGTTTTTTTCGTTTTGTTTTGTTTTGTTTTTGGAAAAATAAATAAATTAGTAGTAAAATCGATGCATTTTTTTGGCCACACCAATCTAGCCTAGCACGAATAATAATAGGGTTAGCGCATTAAACAGACTAGCGGTGGATCACAACGGTGGGAGTGTTAATAAGTCATTCCCAGGAAGTCTGTTCTGTTATTGTGCAAGGTTTCTCTCCACGCAGTAAAATCTCCACTGCTGAATGAACACATGCAGGTTGAATTGATACCTACAGGGGTGTATTAGCTTGCACAGTGTTCATTTAGGTCCAGATGGATGTGTCCTGTACAGTAGGTGTTCACTCAGAGCTGTGGATTTTGCTGTGTATACTGTTATTGACTGTGAGGCCTCTCGCAGCTCTGATACGAGGACAAATCACACACCGTAACCCTGAACTACGCTGTAGAGCGACCGACAATCGGTTAGGAAACTATTTTCTCTTAGCCTCGTTAAAAAGGTGGGTTATTTTTGCACGTGGCTAACGATGTATTCCGGAAGAGGGGAGAAAGAGCGTGAGAGGAGTGGTCACAGGAAATGGAGAATCTTCTGTCTGACACGGATTTGGTTTCCTCCGTGTCCCACGCCCGGTGTCGCACCTTTCAGAGGCTGGCCTCGTGCTGGATGTCCCGAGGGCATGTTCACACTCGGATCGGATTATTTTTTTCCGCTTTACTCGTTCCCTCCCTGTGACACGGCCAAGCCGTAATATATCTCAGAGCTAATTTAGTCTGTTTTTATCAGTACCTGGTTTTTGGACCACGGGTCTAAATGACAGCTTGTAACTAGCGAATGCGTATTATATGGTCATAAGTATTTGGACACCTGACCATGCCACTCATATAATTAGTCACAGGTTAGGAATCTGGGGTCAGAGAGCAGGGTCAGACATGATACAGCGCACCTGGAGCGGAGAGGGTTAAGGGCCGTGCTCAAGGGCCCACCAGTGGCAGCGTGACAGTGCTTGAACCCCCGACCTTCTGATCAGTAACCCAACGCCTTAACCGCCAAGCCACCGCTGCCCCTACATCCAAACATATGTGCTTGTTGAACATCCCATTCCAGATTTATTCCCCCTGTGGTCTTATAATAACCTCCACTCTTCTGGGAAGGCTTTCTACTAGAAACCTTAACGCTACAGCATCCAAAGACATTCTAGACGATCGTGTGGCAACAGTTTGTGAAAGAGCCACATAACGGGTCTGATGGTCGACAAACCTTTGCCCGTGTAGTGTATTAGTCTATAAAAGAAAAACAAAGTGGGAAATGAACATATTGTGTTGAAAATTGGATATACAAGACGCCAGGGGTGTGCGACAGTGGTAAAAAAAACGGCGTCAGGATCCCTTTACGATACAGCCACTTGTTATTGTTATAAACACACTGACGATACACTTTCCGAAGCGTACATAGGAAGCGTATCGAGACTTTATCATAATATCGATATAATATCGTCATATCACCCAGGCATTATATATGATTGTGTTAAAAAAATAAATAAATAATTTGCATGTTATATATTTAACTCAATAAAGACTTTTTTCTTTTTTTTTTTTTTTAATTTAAGCGTATGACTCATTAAAAAAAAAAAAAAAAAACAAGATGTGAATAATATGATATTAGCAACTGAATTAGCATTGGCACATGTCTGTGCAGGAGTAAACAGGGCTTGAGGTGCTTCATTCAAGAGCAGCTGTTGAACAGAGGCAAATGGAAGGACCCAGCGCCCACCGATGTCAAAGAGTTATTGTGTGGCGCTGGTGCCCTCGGCTAAGGGGTGCCTGGCACTGCCAGCGCTCTTCACCCACAATCCCACACTAAGCTCTCAACACTTATGGTCCTCTATTAGCGTGAGAGAAACAGAAAGATAAAGAGACACACAGGAATAACTGAGTCTTTATTATTCACACGATTTTGTCTTCTGGGAAATATGCAAATTTCTTATGTACCTCATGAAGGGAGGTAGTAAATGAAAAATAAAAGGTCGTTAAACAAAATAACAATTTATCATCCTGTTCAAAAGGTTATGTGAAAGAGCTTATTCAGGGCGGGACTAAGTAAAAGAACAAAAACAAAATGCCATTTTTATGATCCCACTTATTTATTTATTTATTTATTTATTTATTTACTTATTTATTAACATTTAGCAGATTCTGCAAGGCGTACGTAAACTTATAACCTCAGCTTTAAGGTTTCAGGAGCTGACTTTCACAAGTGAGCGAATATAAAAACTTTCCTGACACCACGATTCCACGAGTCCTTTAAGTACTTGGTGTGATGGATGCTGTTTGTCTGCACCAAGAACAAAAAAGGGGGGGGGGGGGGGGGGGCACTTATTTACGTTTAGTATGGAGAACGTTTTTTTTTACACTGTAAAATTACAAAATAAATAAATAAATCCTGCAAATGATATATAGTAATTGCCAATAAAGTACTGTCAATAATTTACAGTAAACAACTGTAAAGATATTTACGGTAAAGTACTGTAAATATCTTACACCGTCTAAAATGTAGCGTATAAGCCAGTACATCAATGGCAAAAAAAAATAAAATAAATAAAAGCAAGTGATGCCGGATAAAACCGATCTGAATGTTCAAGTTCTTTCTCTCACGGAGGATTTATTTGTTTATTTATTTATTTATTTATTTATTTATTGTGATATTTTTTTTTTTTTTTTAATTTTTAAAACACCAGCCAAATGAGCAAAATGTCCTGGATTATGTGTTATTTATTTCACTGTAAATATGTTTACAGTTGTTTACTGTTGTTGTTGTTGTTGTTTTTGGTACAGTACTTTCTTGGCAACCCTGTTGGCAGTAAATTGCTGTAAAAAATTCACGGTCGATTTTGAAAAATATTCTGATCAGTATATTAGTCTTTAACAGGGACGTGCCGAGAGTTCCTCAGGGGCAGGGGCTCAAATGGTAAAATAAATAAATAAATAAGGGCTATATCACCAAAGAGCTTAGTACTTTATTACTTTAACTTTAATCTAACTCCACGTTCTCATCGCGCTGGTCGACGTCGTAAACAGACCGTGTGTGGTCACGATCATGCATATGAGAATGAGAAATAGGAGACCCGTGACAGGGTTTATAGCTGCTATAATGTAAGTGCTAACAGGAACTAATGTGCTTTGGGAATGTTACACAACGTTAAGCAGAACTATAAATGGATAAAGTGTCGCTCTTATGACGCCGCCGCGTCGCATCCACCACTGTGCTGTCGATTATTTCCCTAAAAGAGCACACCAGACATAATGCATATTTAACCTATTGAACTCACATTCTTTCACAACCTTCCGTATTCGCTTTAATGTAGGTACTGTATCACGTCTGATAATTACCGTATAACACTGTATCCTTAATACTAAAGTATGATAAGACGAATAAGTGGAACGCTAAGCTTAGACAATTAGACAGTGGGCATTAGTAAGACTGATAGGATTACAAACTGTAGTACTTATCCATTTTTCTCCGACCCTCCTGGCAGACTCTCTCGCTCTCTCTCTCTCTCTCTCTCTCTCTCTCACGCAACATCCTATAGGCCGGTAGATTTGTCCGAGTATACCCATGAGGCAAGCGTGTGTGGTCTGAGCCCTCAACTATGTGCAAGCACAGGTCATTTCGTGCCCTGGCGTCGTGCAGGGTTTTCTGTCACATCACACGTGTTCACCGTGTTTCCTGTTTACAGCCTGGGCTGGATTTGTACCGAGGAGCGTGAAGTTATTCACTCCAGATGGGAAATGGAGCTTAAAGTCTGGAGCGAGAGAGATAAAAAGAGACTCAGACGACATCACAGAAGTCCATCGGAATGTTTTTGTTGTCGTTGTTTGTTTGTTTTTTTAAAACCGGCGTTTCCATGAAGAGGAACGTCAACCTTTGCAGAGATCAAACCGGTCCGGATATGCAGGAAGATGTCCAGCGTCACTTTCCCAGATTTCTCAATCTCTGAATAAAAGCCCGGCTTGTTTCGGACGCGGATCACAATGAGGAATATTGTTCTGTCCCTTTCCCTTTAGGTGGAAAATTCCTCGTTTAAAAATGGATTCTAGTAAGAACGTGATATTCTTCCGAGAAACAAAACATCGACAGTGACGTAAACCTGTTTTTTTTTTTATGCATCTATATGTACGACATTCACATGTATGAGGTCTATGGAGTGGCTGGTGATGTGTGAAGGATATCATGATACTGAATGGTGTTTCAGATTCATCGTTACCCAGAATGCAATGCATCCGGTCATTTCATTGCATTTGTATAGTGAGCTGAATAACCCTCTAAGATGTCGCTGTGGCTAAATTTAATTTTTTTTTATTTTATTTACGTATCTTTCACCTTGATTTGCTAAAATAAAGTTGGGTAAGGAGCCAGTTTAACAAGTGTGGTGGTGAAAATAGTCGTTTTTTTTTTTTTTCTCCAAAACCTTGCTAACTAAGTGGGATTTCCTCTCAGGGTAACCGTTAGGTTTGACCGACATGTTGGATATCTATGTGAAATGACAAAATCGAAATAAGCCCGGCGTTTAGCGTCGGTGGTTGCGGTTGTCACATCTCCAGGGTTGGGGGTTCGAATCTCGGCCGCTTCACAATAACGCTCACCCCCCGTGCTTCATGCGTTTCCTCCGGGTACTCCGGGTTTTCCTCCACTAATCCGAAGACATCCGTAGTGTGTGAATGAACGTCTGTTGCGATTGTGCCCTGCGACGGGTTCGCATCTTGTCCAGGGTGTCCCCCGCCTTGTTCCCCGAGTCCTCTGGGATGGTCTCCAAGCTGCCCGTGACCCTGCATAGGATAAACGGTACAGAAAATGCATAAGTGGACATAAATCTGAGCAAACACCGATTTAAATGTGCTCTTTAACATCTAAAATGTTATGTTAGTTATATAAATGATCTCTCTTATCTATTATGCGTTAAATCAAACGTAACCGGAAATCAATAAATAGTCAGTGAAAATAGGCATGGGATATTTAAATGCGTTTTCTCCTTTATTCCTAGATTTTACACTGCTAGCGGGTTCGTTGTCATGGAGATATGAGCGAAAGAGAGTTCAGGAAAGCCTTTAACTTTCAGAACTATATAGTATCAAATGTTCCACGGTAGAGGTTTCTCCAAGGCTCCTACACACTTAGAGCGTCGTTCTGTAATGTTTACATGTCAAATGTATTCATCCTGCGGCCGTGACGTGGCATCGGCAGTTAGACGCTCAATCTCGCAGTGTTAGACTGATTTATCAAGAGGCCACTGTTATATCATACTCGGGTCTTTCGAAGGCCCGATAACGTTTTCCTCTTTTTTTAAAAAAACGTGACTGCCGTGTCGCGATGGTATTCTGAATGTTCCAGGTATTGAATCGTCTTTCTGTTCTCGATCGTCTCATAGGAGTTGGTGTCAATGAACGCTCTCTTCGGCCATGATGACAGATCAGCACCTCCCACTTTTGGAGGCCACGCCCATGTTGGCTGAAATGCCCCTCCACCAGCACGTGTTCAGCCGAGACGGCATGCAGCAGGTGAGTGAACCAGAGCGAGGCGGGAAGTCGAGATCTTCAGATAGCGAGCTTTTCTTTCGTTTGTGACCGGGTACGAGCTCGGAACAGACACTCAGGGACACGGATGCTAACTTTTAGGACGGTGGCTCGGTTCCTGCATGAAGTAGATTAAATAAGAAAGTAAGATGAGATAACATGTATGCGCTTCACGCTCAAGCTATAAGACTGAGCCTACTTTTTTTTTTTTTTTTGTGAAAGATTAATAATGTCCTTCCTGTAAGATTTCACAGGATTTGGATCTGAACGCAGGGTTTATAAGAGGCAAAGTCAGAGTGATAAACAGGCACAGGATCAGATGATCAGCAAGCAAGGTCTATCCCATAAACTATCAAGCTTGCAGAGAACATACACTTATCGTCGACGTTAATGCGATTCGTCATAGGGATTTTGGAGTCGAATACCAAAAAAAAAAAAAGCCCTTTCCGTGTTTTCAGGAAACACGATGGATGGTGTTATATGTAAGGAAACGTCTTAGGTGCTCTAAAGATCGCTTTTGGATGGGATGGGAGTTTGCTAGTCTGATGTACGGTAGTTTTCCATAGAGGGTGCCCATTCACAGAGGCGTATCCTATTGCACTGGCCGTTGCTCTAGACCTGGGTGGCTAGCCTAATAGCCAGTCCAGGATTTAGCGATTTCGCGAGCGCAGAAACGAACGCAGTACTCAGACGAGCTCGCACATGAGGACGTGTCATGTGACGTCATCACCGCTCTTCAATTCACCACACGAGTACAGCTAAAAGTTCTCATTTACCGCCAAACATCACTGGGAAAACTATTTCGGGCTATCGCATTTTCGCCAAATTCAAATCGTTTTCTGCAAAACAACAACAAAAAAGTGTAAGCTGTGGCGCACATTTTGGGAAAAGGAAAAAAAAAAGGCCGCAAAATCAAGCATTTTTGCCCGCAATAGCCACAAACAGTGAAACTCCATTGAAAACTCTTGCCGTATCAAAGCTGCGAACTCTTTGGGGTTGCTGTGGATCAGGTGGTAGAGCGGGGTGTCCACTAATCGTAGGGTTGGTGGTTCGATTCCCGGCCCACGTGACTCCACATACCGAAGTGTCCTTGGGCGAGACGCTGAACCCCGAGTTGCCCCCGATGGCAAGTTAGCGCCTTGCACGGCAGCTCTGCTCCTATCATTGTGTGAGTGTGTGTGTGAATCAGAACCAGTGTAAAGCGCTTTGTAGAGTCGCTACGATTTAAAAAGCGCTATACGAGCGCAATGGTGAATAGTAAATTTACCATTTGAGCCTGTTTTAAGTCCTAGCCTGATCTCTTTAGGCCGGTCGTAAACAGCGCACTTATAAACGTAGTCTTTTAAACACCGTGTGAGACGATCTCAATAGCACCTTGAGCCGAATTCCAACTATAACAGGTCGTGTGATAACATGTTATCTGTCGGTTTATATACTACAGAGCCAAACGTTTTGTGGACACCTGACCATCGCACCCACAGCAGCTTCGTGAGCATCCCATTCCAGATGTAGTCCCCGTTTTTGCTATTTTTCGACCCCATTTTGACCCGGAAAAAGATCAAGAGCCCTACAACAAAGTGTCAAATCTGATATTTGAGAAATTGAATGGTCATTAGAAAGTGATTAAATAGTGTGTTTGTGTGGGGGTTTATTTTTTCCTGCTTAATTCAGAGCAGCAACATGATCAACCCATTAGGCAGCTGTTTTCTTAAAGGATTAGTTCGAAATATGTCGGGGGGTTTTTTTTTGTTTGTTTGTTTTTGTTTTTGTTTTGTTGTTTATTATTTATTGAATCACTTCAGAAATCCGCCGTCTAGCCGAGTTTCCGCCACCGGTAAAGTTTCCGACTGCACAGCTGATAATATTATCACGCGCCCACCGTACTCTCCCTAAAACGGAAACGGTGGAAATACTCGCTTTCCCTGTCTTTTAGGGTAAAGCGTTCGGGACGATGAAATTCCGAACGCTTACGGCGATATCTCCAAATGGACACGCTCACTCGGGAAAATAAATGTAAAAAAATGATCACGATTATAACTATAACACTAATAATATATCGTACACGCCTAGTTCGAAGCGATCGTGACGTAATAAGGATATCTTTGTCTGTCCCGTTGTTTCGTTTATGTTTATTTATACGTAGTCGTGCCTGTGCTGCCGTCCTATTGGTGGCTCGTAGATGAGTGTCACGGCAGCGGTCACACTCGTTCGCGAAGATTTCTATTACCGTGTATTACGGCGTGCTATCGTCTGCCGTAAACATCGCCAGGACGGAAATCGGACGCCGTAAAGCTGGCATTATTTGAACATGTTGATTATTAACAGCTGAAGCTACTCGTATCTCCTGTGTGTCGTTGGGAGGGATTTGTGCATGTGCATGTGCATGGTTTTGTGGGTGGTATATGAGTGCTGTTCGCATTATGTGTACTTTTTTTCTTTTACATACTTGTTATCGATATGATATCTTTTTTTTTTCTCCACCCGGGTGGATCTCTAACGGATTCTTAAACACTCTTGAGACAAAACTTTGGGCCATGCGAGAGCTGTGGGTTTAGCCAGGCTGAGACGAGAGAGGAGAGGAGAGCAGAGGAGAGGAGCGTTCTGCATTCCTGACAGCCACACTCTGCCAGCAGAATTTCCAGGAAGAGGAGGCGAAAATGGGGGAGGGAAAGGGACTGGAAGCGTACACATCCGGAACTCGGTCCTGATAGCCTCCGCTGATGGGAGGGTGTCGGTGTGTGTGTGTGTGTGTGTGTGTGTGTTTGTGTGGGTGGGACGTGTGTGCTCTTCCCAGCATGTGTTTCTTTTTCACAGTTACTCTCATCAGTGTGTGAAGCAATAGTCGGTATGCCGTATATTTATAGTGTTTATTGTCCTACACACATTCTGTAAAATAGTATAATATCCATTTAGAGAGAGAGAGAAAAAAAACAAAACAATTATATGAGCTTTAATCGTGGAAGGTTTTCGTGGACTAGAAGATAAAACCGTGTAAAGTACACCTTCAGTTCTAAAAAAAAAAAAACAAGAACAAGTCAAATGACATTCAACTAGATAGATATTAAGAAGATACAGAATATAATACGTAGACGCACGGTCGTCATGAAGGTTGTGTTAAGGAGCCGCGTCCGTTCCGTGTGGAAAAGCACGCTCTGGTGTAGCTAGAAGAAGAAAAAGTGTGGGGAAAATCTTTTATTCATTCATGGCTCCCCCTTGAAAAAGAAAGGCACATTCCATGCCTGCTTTCCCATCGTTTGGCCTCTAGATCAAAGCCTGCTGGGAGCTCGAAGGCCACACAAAGAGCAGGAACGAGAGCGTCGCGTTGAGTCGTGGCTTTTGAGCAACTTTATCTCCTTGAGAGCGCCCCGTCAGATCGGCCTCGAGCGGGCCCAGGTCACTGCGTCTCACCTTCGTGTCCATCGTTCGTGACGAGGAGGGATGGAGGGAGGGGGAAGGGGGCGGACATCCAAGGTCACGTTTTCAGCTTTCAGACTTTCTAGTTTTCCGTTAAGTTCTCCGTCGCCTTCACGACGAAGACTTCCCGATGCACCGGGAAAATGTACCTGAGGAAATGAAGGTACGTGGGGCAATTACCGGTTCATTGGAAGCACGTAGCAGAACTTTGCTGAAGGGCATTAAGGATACGCGACAGATTATTCATCCTAATTAAGCCTGGGATATGTGACTCAACCCGGGCAGTGACTGAACTTTCCAACACTCCCACACACAGTTTACCAGAAGCTGTGTTTTTTCTAACAGTGACTCGATGTGACACTGACTGGCTCCGGTCTTGAAAATATTCGTTGACGGTGTGGATCACATGGTGTATCCATGTGTGATGGTTTGTGTGTGTGTGTGTGTGTGTGTACCTGCTTTACAGCACTTTGTGCTTTTTGACGAACTCAGATCCCTAAAGTCTGTGCGCATGTTGGATCTGCTGAGGACCGATCTATTTTATCTTCGCATTCTACGTTCTCTTGGTGAAGTGGGAAAAAGTCCAAATGTTTACCCTTGCGCCTTTCAAACCGCTTCCTCGGCCCAAACGCATCGGCGCGATTGTTTCCTTTCGTTTTGGCCCAGACGAAGCGGCCGCTTGACGTCGTTCGTGGTTTTCGGGTTCGAGATCGGACGCGGCCTGGATGTCAGTCCGGTTTAGTAAATTCATCCTGACTGCTATGCTAACGCTGCTGTTACTTTACCTCTCGAACGGTGTATCATTTGTCAGCGTTCGCTCGGGTTTTATTGCGAGTCACAGTCACAATGCGCCGCACACACGGGTTCTCCAAGCCAGGAAGGTCTAACCCGGGGTGGCAGGGAAAGAATTCCTGTGAGTTCAAAATAAACATATTAGAATGATGATTAATCATGAATCACACCTGTGATCTGAGTTATAGTCGGCAGTATTGCCAGAGCTGCGTGTTGTTATGAAGAAATGAATCAACGCTTTCTGACCAATCAGATTTCAACAGTGTTGTGGTACAAGTGCTAATTAAAGTGCTAAGCATGGTACTTTGTGAACGTATATTTCATATCAGACTGATTTTTTTCTAAACATTACTCAGGCATTGATAATGTCTGTGCCTTGCTTTTTCCTTTCCTCGTACTACCCCCACGCCACACTTGTCTATCCCTCCCTCTCTCCCTCCCTCCCTCCCTTTTTCCTCACCTCTCGGTTTTGGCTCCCAGGGACGGCAATGGCTTTGGGGGCTGGTCGGGGCATTCCATGCATACTTCTACCCCTCTTCCACCGTCTGTATCGTGCATTCCTCACATACTGCCCCTGTCTGCTTTCCTCCCCCATTCTCTCTCTCTCTCTTTCTCTCTCTTTTCATTCCATTCACTTTATCTCTCTCTCTCTCTCTCTCACCTTCTTCCTTTTGTCTTTTGTAAACAGAGACTTGATTGTTTTGAATCTTTTGTCATCGATATATTTCGGTTCTGATTCCCGTCGTGTCAGTGCAGGAGACGGACGTAACGTCCAGTCTGGTTTACATTTCCCACGGAGGCGTAGTTTGTCAAACAGGGCCGGGGCTTTGTGCACACACTCTGCAGAGGAAGGGAAACAAACACGCGCTCGTCGGAGTGTGTGGACGAGTGTTTGCCCTGAGCCGGACCTCGCCTCGTCTGGGGAGCGTTCGGATAAAGCTGCGTCTCTGCTCACACGCCGGACTTTAGATATAAGCCGTTAGAAAATACTGTGTAGAAAGTAAAACATGTCTGGGCATGCTATTATGAGAAAAGAATCAATGTTGTAGTGGTGTAATGTGGCATGTTCAGGCACAACAACAACAACAGCAGCGAGTGTTTTATTCCTATGATACCACACTAATTTGGAACTCCATGGATGTTAAACGTCTCGTTACGGAAAACTTCACCGCATCAAAAGACGATACGCTTTTGTTTTGCTTATTATAGTTAGTAACGTTACGTACGTTAATATAAACCCGAAATAAAGGTTGAAGGTAGGTCCAGACCTACATTCCTCACTCTTCTACCTACATACATTTTCCGTATATTGTTTACACTGGAATCATTTACAGTAGTTACTAAATACTATGCTTTAAGGTCAATACTTCGTATACAGTTGCGACAAAGCCTTTTGTTTGGCAGTAAAGATAAAGATGCGCGGCAGAGCTCTGAATACGTATTTAAAGAGCGAAGTGTTATTTCACGTCACATGGCTCACATCGTGGTGCAATCCGTCTGATTGTTTGTGTTTTGTTTTGCAGATGGTCTTGGTGCAGGTCAATCCAGGAGAGACATTTACTGTACGCACAGACGATGGCCAGATTCAGTGCATTACAGGTAAACACACACATACTGTACATACACACCAAGCCATACACACCCAGGCATGCTTCAGGTTTTGTCCGTGGTCCTTAATAGACTCTGCTGCATTCTGTGTATGTTCAGGTCCAGCACAGGTGCCCATGGTGTCCCCTAATGGCACCATGCCTCCCATTTTTGTGCCTCCAGGTTACATATCTCAGGTACCATCCATCGCTCGCGTCCTCATCCTCATCACGATTTACTATGCCGTAAAATGAACGCAATAGTGTTTGAATTAATAGACATTTCAAGCGGAAATATTGATTGGGGGACTAATAAATACGAGAAATGTTTTGTGGTCTTGTGGGTCTCCTACAGGTGGTGGAGGAGAACGGCATGTGGAAGGTGCTGGTTCTGCCTCATACGATGGACTTTCATCACTCTTTACCCCCTGTACCTCCACATTTCCCACTGTACACCCAGCCACAACCAGCCATGCTGCACCACCCACACTTTTACCCCACCGAACTCTCTCCTCACTACATTCACCAGCTGCCTGCACTTCCTGTCTACACTGAGCAAGGTGAGCAGAAGCACACACTCCCACACACACCTATTAATAATATTGATAACATATATACAGTATATGCACTACAGATTCTCATTACCAAGCTAGTGGTTGACCCATAGCAGGAAAAGTTAGCTATTGGTAACCAGGATGGCACCGGCCAACGCACCGGCCAACGCACCGGCCACCACAACGGCCAACGCAACGGCAACGGCCAACGCACCGGCCAACGCACCGGCCACCGCAACGGCCAACGCAACGGCAACGGCCAACGCAACGGCCAACGCAACGGCAACGGCCAACGCACCGGCCAACGCAACGGCCAACGCAACGGCAACGGCCAACGCAACGGCCAACGAAACGGCCAACGAAACGGCCAACGAAACGGCCAACGAAACGGCCAACGAAACGGCCAACGAAACGGCCAACGAAACGGCCAGAGCCATATCAACCTGCCGTACTTGCCTGGTGTCCCACTGAAGATAAGCAGTGTTGAGGCTGGCCAGTACCTGGATGGGAGACCTCCTGGATAAAACTAAGGTTGCTGCTAGAAGTGGTATTAGTGAGGCCAGTAGGGGGCGCTCACCCTGTAGTCTGTGTAGGTCCTAATACCCCAATAGAGTGAAGGGTACACTATACCTGTAAAAACAGCACTGTCTTTTGGATGAGAGGTTAAACCGAGCTCTTGACTCTCTGTGGTTGTTCAAAATCCCAGGACAGTAGTAAAAGAGTAGGGGTTTAATCCCAGTGTCCTGGCGAAATTCCCCCAGTGGCCCTTCTCCATCATGGCCCCCTAATAATCCCCATCTCTGACTTGTCTACATCACTCTCTTCTCCTCTCCACTAATATCTGGTGTGTGGTGAGCTTTCTGGCGGACTATGGCTGCCGTCGCATCATCCCGGTAGATGCTACACACTAGTGACAGTTGAGGAGAGCCCCCCCCCCCCCCCCCCCCTTACCATGTAAAGCGCTTTGAGTGTCTAGAAAAGTGTATATATAAATATAACTGTAACTGAGAAAAAAATCTTGATTGCTCAGTGACCTAACTACTAAATTTATGGTTTGTTCATTCCTGAGATGTGTGTGTGTGTTTGTTTGTCTGTCTATCTGTCTGTCTGTATGCACCCAGACATGATGTGCCACAGTGTGTCAATGCCCATCCGTGAAGAACGTGCAGTGAAAATGCAGGAGCAGCTACAGCGGAGGCTGAAAGGTGGGCATCTGGGTTCTGCTAACGGCATGCCACTCACTCACAACGGACATGGCAAAGTCCGGACAGGCATGGCTGCCTCTCCAACACCACCACGGCTTAAACACTCAGTCCGGAACAGAGCCTCGCCTCCAAGTGACTATGAGGTTAAAGGTAAATTATGCAAACACACACACATGTTGACATATACTCACCGTCCGCTTTAAGAGGAACACCTGTACACCTGCTCATTTATGCAGTCGTCCAATCGGCCAATCACGTAGCAGCAGCACGACGCATACAATGCATCATGCACATACAGGTCAAGAGCTTGATCATGGCATGGTGGTTGGCACCAGAAGGGCAGGTTTGAGTATTTCAGAAACTCGTCATCTCCTGGGAATTTCACACATAACAGTGTTTAGACCAGGGGTGTCCAAAGAGCTTATTTGGGTGCAGGTTTTCATTCCAAAAAAGTAGGAGAAACACCTGATTCCACCTGTTTAATCAGTTGATCTTGGCTTTCGATAGACTCAGGTGTGGCTTCTGCTCGTTTGGAATGAAAACCTCCACCCACACCGGTCCTTTCCGGATAAGATCGGACACCCCTGGACTAGGGTTTCCACAGGATGTAATGCGAAAAACATCAAACATCGAGTGAGCGAAAGTTCTGCGGATGGAAACGCCCTGTTGTTTACCGTCGTTGAATTAAAACGGCCAGATTGGTAACGAGCTGCCAGGAAGGATATAGTGTACCTCAAATAATCACTCTTTACAACCATGGCGAGCAGAAAAGCATCTCAGCATGCACTAAAACATCGAACCTTGTGGTGGATTAGCTGCAAAAGCAGAAGACCACGTCAGGGTCCCACTCCTCTCAGCTCCGAACGGACATCCGAGACCATCACGTGCACGGACTCACGAAAAACTGGACGTTTCAAGATGTCCTCTTGTTCGTGGCTGGGAGTACAACAAAACCCCATGCAGATAATAGAGACAATTGAAATGGCAGACCGATCTTCGGAAATACGATGCAGAAATATGAACGCAGTCAGTGTCACATGACCTACATCACTCATTTCCAGTCACTCGTTATTGTACAGACATACACGTTTCATCAACACAAAAACCAAACATGTAAAGGCTTTGTAGTATATTAGCTCTATAGCATTCCATTTTTTATTGCTAGTATTCATGTAAAACCAGACAATGGGATATGTCACTCTTTATAATGGAACTGTTACAGCTGCAGATCCAGAAGAAGAAATGAGGCAAGTACAGGAGCTGCTATCTACTGTATGCAAACCAACAGTGAGTGATTTACACTTATGTACATGACAGCCTACTAGTCAGATTTCAAATACTATAGTTCTATTATAATACTTCATCCTCTCTCTCTGTCTGTCTGTCTCTCTCAGGTGGGCAGTGTCACGTCACACTCTGCAGTTCTCTCCTGGCGTCCTCCGCTCCCTATTCTGTCAGAAGCAGATACACACTTACACTCACACCCCGCCCTGCCGCTCAGCTACGAGCTGGCCTTGTCTCAGAGTGGCACAGAGGGAGATTTCAAACTTGTGTACCAGTGAGTATCTCTTGCTTCCACGATATATACAATGCACATAAATATGCACAAATGGACACTTGACCATCACATCCATATGTGGGTCTTGTCGTCGAGCATCTCGTTCCAGATTTAGTCTCGCCTTGGCTATTATAATAACCTCCAGACTTCTGGGAAGGCTTTCCACTAGACTTTAGAGTGAAGCTGAGAGGATTTGGCCATTCATATACAAGAGCATTAGTGAGGTGGGGTTCATCCCAAAGCTGTGGGGTTGAGATCAGGGCTCTGTGGAGGCCATACTAGGTTCTTCTGCTCCAGCCTTGGCAGACCATGATTTTATGGAGCTGGATTTATGTACAGGGACATTGTCATGCTGGAACATGTTTGGGCCTCTTAGTTCCAGTGAAGAAGAAGAATATGGCCTTCATTTGTTAAGCACATTTGGCCCCTTGTGTGTCTTTGTCCAAATTGCTTGCATCCTTTCTAATGTTGAATCTTCTTCCAGAGGGAAAGACACTACATGTAGACTGGAAGAGCTCAGACCTGCTACACACTATCACATCAGGTGAGACTTTGTTCTGTTAAATTTATACAGAAAGTCGTCATTCAGAGCCGGTTCCTGAGTATATCGGGAGGTTGTGAGTTTAGCAGCCAGTTACACCAGCCAGTTACACCAGTTAGATTGTCTGATCAGAACTCAGGGTGTAAATTCGATCCCGAATCCTAAGTTTTAAACCCGTGCCGTGTAGAATTTTGTTCCCACCCCAGGCACTTGCGTGTCTACGAGTAGTGTGTAAAATAAGCATCGATCCAAAACTTTGTAACTGTGGATCAAAAGAGCGATATTTCACCATCACCGGCACCAATCAGAAACATGATCCAACATTAACAGGAAGTTCTACACCCTTGACCGAGACACAGGGAGGCGGTTAGTGGGTGTAGCATTTCCTTCAAGCAAGGTCCATAAAAAAAAAAAAAAAATCCAAACCAACTGTTCTTTACAATAAAGCTGTGACTCATATTGTCCGTCTCTTGTATTTGTATTTTAGACGCTTGTTTGGCAACAATAACATTTCAGCAATGAACCATAAGAATAAAATTGAACTTAATCTCCATTTGACGTATTGAAATCGTGACTACTCTGACCGCAAAGCGCTGAACAGAGACCCTCAGGAGACAGGCAGTGAAATAGGGTTGGTTTATTTTAAATTGTGAAGAGGGGGGAGTGAAGAGGGTGCGAGCTGGGAGGCTAGTGAAAAGGTATCAGGTGGCGTATCGGGTCTTCACGTCGTGGGGAGCGGCGATCTGTCTGGAGCTGGCTCGAGGCGGGACCGAGGGACGTATCTCACCTCTCCGTACGTGCGTTCACGTGCTTTCAAGTAATCTGAATTTGATCTATGACATTTAGTGCATAAGTGCTCATTACACTGCCTGATATAAAATATATTTCCATTCGGAGTTCATCCTACGATCCTTGATCTTTATGTCTTCTATACATACGGCGTATTTTAGTGAGGTGGGCCGTGATCATAAACCATATGAAATATTTCTCGAATATTGAATATATTTCTTAAATATATGTTCAGACTAGCGTATGATGGAGCTTACGTTGCACTGTTGCGACCAGCTGATCGGCCGCTCCCGATCCCCCGACCTTTAACCCTTAACGTCCCGGCTTTGTTCTTGGGTTGTATCGTGCATTCGTTTTAAGTTGAAATGTCTACTGAATAAATGGAATTGCGTGGAGTACATTTAAAGTCGCGCCTCTCTTTGCGTGTGTAAGGGTCTGTGTGGCGTGTAGGTCAATGAAGGGAGCCCCATCAGAGAGTGTAACTTTCACGACGCTGTGCAGCGTCCCAGACGTTCCCGCAGTCCCCCGACTTATCCAGCACACCACGAGCTCCATAAGCCTTCAGTGGAGAGTATGCCTTACGTTTTCGTTATAATTTTTTTTTTAAAAATCGTATAATATGCAGCAGCTCCTATTCAGTTTCTTCATTCTTGTCTGTCTTAGTCACCCAATGACAATGGCTCAAAAATCACTGGCTTTTGCTTGGAATACCACGAGGTAAGGATGTGACACTAAACAAATACGTATTTCCTTTTCCCATACTAAATCGTGCTTTTCTCAGGTCATGTCTGCGTGCTGTGTATGTGTGAATGTGCATTTGGTCTGATTAGCAGGGAAAACAAAGTGCATTTAAGGAGATTTACAGTGGCCTTGCCAAGCAGTACAAAGTTGTGCACCTCATGCCTTCAACAAAATATGCCTTCAGACTTGCTGCTAAAAACGATGTAGGAGTGAGGTAGGTGTTTCTTCCTGTAGATCTCAGTGAAGTGAATTTAGTGCTCCTTCAATTACTTCAATCGTTGGCGCTAATGGCCTGTTTCATTCTAGGATAAGTTGCAGAATGTAAAAATACAGAATTATTTCTAGTCCCGGTCTAGATCAAGGATTCAGATGCCGACTTATTTGTTTAACAAGAAGTGTGTTCATCTATCTGCTCGCTCCAGTGCCTTCAGTGCTGTTTTGAGTTGTTGCACAGCCAGCTGTGTCATGTCTCCTCCTGCTCCTCCACCTCCACCTCGTCTGATGGAGGCTGGCGTAACATGGCTGAGTCTAGACTGGAGCACCCCCTGTGGGACAGCCGGCCGAGACACACTCTCTTACATTCTGGAGATGGAAGAAATTGGATCGGTGAGCGTGCAGATGGCACACAATACATACATGTGTTTATTACTAAATACATAAATTGCGTAAGTATTCACTTCCTTGAACTTTTCCACATTTTCTAGTGTTACAACCGGGAACTGAAATGGACTTAACTGAGATTATATATCACGAAGCTACACAAATTGTCGCATAATATCGAATAGTTTTTTTGTAATACGATGTTAGTTCCGGTGCTGTCATGTCATGTTGGCGAAGACGAACAGGGACAGCAAGCTTGTCAGGGATTCAGACGCTCGGCTGTACACTTGATATTCTAGCTCTTGCGGTCTGTGAAGATTACAAAGAAATGAGCGGCACCCTCTAGCCAATGTCACCACTCCTCCAAGGTGAGTTTGATGGCTAACAGTTCCCGGTTGCCGACATCGTAGTTACACTTGGCTGGGGATAGTTTTCGGGAGAATAAGGCGACAGGGTGATGCTTAGGTTCGTCCCAAACCTATTGTCAAACCATTGGGAGACGAAGGCCCCGACTACCTTTTCAGAGGTGTCTGCTTCTACAACAAAGAGCATGGTTGGGTTATGATGCTTAAGGATTAGGGCCGTGGTAGATGCCAACTTGAGATGAGTGAGGGCCTATTCTGCTGCAGAATTCCACACCATGTGCCTGGGAGTACACCACAGAGCAGCAACGTCAAGGAGTGAGCAAAAGAGCTAAAGCCCCGGCTGAAGCGCCAGTAGAAATTCAATCTCTTGAATCAGCCACTTTAGATTGGTCCATTGCGACTTCATCAGGGCTGACTATGTAGCCCAGAAGTGAGATGGTTTGCTGGTGAAACTCACATTTCTCACCCTTGTCGTATAGCTGGTGTCGCAAGAGACGTTGTAGGACCTGGCGAATGTGACAGACATGATCGACGACGGAAGGGGAGTAGATTAAGATGTCATTGATGATGACAAGATGTTGTTGATTAGGCAGTGGTACACTGAGGGGGCACTAGAGAGCCCATACACCATAACACAGTACTCATAGCGACCAGAGGAGGTTATCTGTATTTAACCGTACACTGGTTGAGGCCTTCGTGGTCGGAAGCCACCCCTCTTTCTTCCAGCCGGTGATGGAGATATGACTGGCTGGATAGAACCTTGCTTGGGCACTTCCTATGTATTCCTCCATAGTTTGTTGTTCAGCTACTGATAAGGGGTAAATGCGGCTACGAGGGGAAGCGGTTCCAGGAAGAAGCTCAACAGTCATGGGGATGATGCGGGGGCAGGCCACTGCCTTTGCTTTGCTAAATACCTCTCTCAGATCCTGGTACTCGGGGGGATGACATGGAGGCCAGGACAATCTCATGGGCTCAGAGGCAGTGGTTGTGACAGTATGGAGACTATTGTGTAAGCTGCATGTCTGCCCAGGATATAACGGTGTTATGATGTTTCAGCCATGGGATCACAGGATGTTTGGCATAAATGGTGACCAGCAAGGTGATGAGTCCGTGGTGGAGCGCGCCGACCTGAAGGGGTCATAATCCCCCATCAAGGCGGTTCACCGTTAATGCAGTTCACCAGATCTTGATCTATAAAGTTCCCTGCCGAACCCAAGTCGATCTTGGTGAGATAAAAACTGGATATGACTTACCGGTTGCAAGCGGGGGTCAGAAGATCTGGGTTGGCGTGGGTCTGGAAGGTACACCGTCCAATGAGGTGATCAGGTCGGCCGCAGTAGAAGCACTGGCGCTCCTTGTACCACCTCTCTCTCTCCTCCTCTGGGATCTGTGGTGTCTGACAGGTACAACCAGTTGCCATAAGAAGTTATATAATTAGTTGAATGGAGCCAACCTGTCCGCAGTTAAAGTGTCATGTAATTTCAATATAAACACAGCTGTTACTGGAAGGACCAAAAAAAAAAACCCCTGCAGAATGAAGCCTAAGGAGCTGTTAAGTATCATTCAGTGTTTAGTCATAAAAAAAACACTAAATCTATAATAGAGAAAAAAAATAGAAAGAATATGGCACAAAAGCAAGTCTGTCTAGAGGAGGCCATCCTGCCAAACTGCTATTCAGATGTACCGAGAGCTGACCAATATTATTTGCAACGTAATACTTGACTTTAGCTACTCACTTCCAAATGCATGAACCCCAGTATACATTTGGAATATGGTGCAGTGTGCCTAATTAGATACAGATGTTTGAGGCTATCTATGCATGTTCCTCATACTTCCTTCTCACACATTTCCTCACACATCTCTCTGTGGACCAATCCTGCTTTACCACAGTGGCATGCTCAAGGATAAAAAATAATCAAAACAACACTGGTTGGCTTTTTATTTTCTGTTTTCCTGGGTAAAGGCCAGGAAGTGACTAGCAACATAGTAATGTTGTTTGTAAAATGTTCAAGAAATGATGTTGACAGGAGGGTTGTTTTTTCTGTACAGGGGTGTGGCTTTCAGCCGAAGCATAGAGGAGAGGAGCAATCATGTGTGGTGAAGGAGCTCAGGAGATACACCTCCTATCGATTCAGGGTGAGTGTAGGCAGTTTTCCAGACACTACCGGAACTTCAAACGGGATCGGGTTCGATGGTCAGATGAAACCAAAATAGAGCTTTTTGGTATTAAAGACCAGAGGTGGTTTTGGTACACAGAGAGGTAGCCGTATGGAAAAGTACCTCATGCCCACGGTTAAATATGGTGGTGGATCTTTATTTTTTTTTGGGGGGGGCTGTTTTTCTCCCAGAGGACCTGGACATTTTGTTAGGATACATGGCATCATGGACAAATATCAACAGATATTTGAGAACCATATATAGTAGAAATTGGCAAAATTTCATCATGTGAAGGGTTTTCCCAGACCACACAGCTGAACACATACACGTCCGGTCAAAAGTTTGTGGACACTCGACTGAAATGTTTCTCGCGATCTTAAAAAGCTTTTGATCCGAAGGTGTGCGGTTAAATGTTTGAAATCGTCATAGACGAAAAAATATAATCGTGCCGACGTGCTCATTTCTTTCATTAGAAGACTAAGATTTTATTTACCAAAAAATCTGTTTTTAAACGGACGACCCGAGCGAAATATTCCGAAAAGCAGCCGATAAGAGTCCGGCGTCGGTGTGAACTCCTTTAATACTGTTTAAAAATCATCTCGGGGAAATTCCTCAACAGATCGGGTGAGAAAACGCCAAGAATACATTTCTAGGCGAAACATGTCTACTTTGAAGATGCTAAAATGCTCAATTGTTTTGATTTATTTGGGATTTTTGATCACAACACAATTCCCATAGTAGACCCATAGTAGATATATACATGTACATTCATGTCTCTGTTTGCTTAAGCAGCTCTTGTGGTCCATCATTTTCTTGCGTTTAAACAGGTGTCTGTGCCTGGACCAGAGGGTCACAATGTGTCTAGCGCAGTAGTGGACTACAGAACACTGCCAGACCAACCAGGCAGCCCAGGAAAACCAACACTGCACAGTTCTGTACACCCACACAGTCTGCACGTTGTCTGGGGTAAGCCATGGTCAAAGTCTACTAGTACTCGCCTAAAAGGTAATGGATGTCTACAGTGAAAGCATGTCCTGTGAGTAAAAAAGTGTCGGTATGTGATCATTTACTGCGCCATCGGTCCACGCAGCTTTTCTCAGTTATGTATCCAAATCCAAGTGGTGACTTTAAACAGTTCAGAAGTTTAACCAAAAGAACATAACTCAAATAACTCAAAAGGATTGAGTGTACCGAAGTAAACAGGAATGAAGTATAAGTAAATGAAATCCGTTGATTAAATTCTCCACTTCAAGTGACTGTCAATATGCCCAAGTCAAATGGAACTTCAACCACTATGATGCCATATTGTGATGAAGTAGGAAAGATCTAGTTAACATACCACACTGTACTGTACTATATTTCATCATTTTATCCTCAGTAACGGCTTTATCCTGGTATCCAGATTTAATCCTGGTGCGAGGTTGGAATGCACTCTGAATGGGACGCAAGTCCATGTCAGCCCACATACTAACAGGTATAAGCAATTAAGCGTAGCCAATCTACCTGCTGGCATTCAGGGAGGTCAGGGGAAACCAGAACACATGGTGGAAACCCTTGCAGACCCGGGAGAACTCTGGAACCCTGGAATATCCTGATGAGTCTACTTCATGTAAAAGTGCCAAAGCCCAATGTTCCAAGCACCTCAAACAATGTGATTAACGTATTTATATACCAAAGGCACTGTTGAGTTCTTGAATCCGATCGGTGCTGATTCCTTTTCTATAACAGCAGCTCTGACGGTACTTCCAGCTGTAACTCAAATCACAGCTCGATATTAACGTTATCGTGTATTGTGGACACGTCATATGAGGTGAAGTTTTGAGTAAACAGATGTTTATTTCACATTTATGAAAGGAGTCTTGAGAGTCTCTGCCGCTTTTCGCAGTTTCTCGGTAAAAAGACAAGCTGCGTTTGTTTAATTTTTTTTTATATAACTTCGAGAGAGAGAAAAAGTGAGGCTGGTCAGAGTCTAGACCATCACTGAGCTTGTTCATTAAATGCAACAATTAAATGGTAAAAACATGACAAGTGCGTACTTACTGAGCATAAATGATCATATAAGTAAATAACTATTGGACGCGTCAAGATTTTATTTTCTTTTTTTTTCAGTAAATATATTTCCAATGAGGATATTCACATGGAATTTTCACCAGACATCCGTATTAACTCGAGAAATCTGGAAAAATAAAGAATTCACAACATTAAAGTCCATAAATGAAGTTATGTGTAATAAAGTCACGGGAATGACACGGGAAAAAAGTACCGAACACGCTAAGTGAAATGTGTTTAATACTTAGTGGAGAAGCCTTTGTTTGTAATGACGCTTCGAGACGCTGCCTGTATGAAGAAATTAACGCGCCGCGGTATTCAGGTGTGATTTCGGCCCGTTCTTCTAAACATATCGTCTTTAAATCTTGTTCAGTTGGATCCGAGTCAGGTGATTTGACTTTTTACTTTTTTTTCCCGCGTCGTTCCACTTCATTACACCTGACTTTATTTACGGACTTTAAAGTTGTGAATTCTTTATATTTCCAGATTTCTTGCCTTAATACTGATGTCTGGTGAAAATTTCATGTGAATAGCGTCATTGGAAATATATTCACTGAAACAAATGTTGACGTGTCCAATACCTGGTTCCCCCGCTGTATATTGGCTGCTTATGTTTTGTGGTTTTTTGATTTTATTTTATCGCTTGCACATCAGAGGCGCCAGAGGATGACGGAGGCTTGCCAATCGCTCTATATATACTGGAACTCAGTCAGAGTGGTGAGAGAAGCTTCTGGCCTTAAATCACACCATCATGAAGTCATCATGTTAGACCCAGAAAGTATTTAGCGACATATAAACTGATCAAATGTTTGAGGTTTATAATTCATGCATGTGTGTGTGTGTGTGTAGACCACCAGTGGGACGTTGTGTACCGTGGGCCTCTTAGACAGCATGTGTGTGAGGGCTTGCAGGAGGGGAGATGGTATAAACTGCGCGTGTACTGTGAGAGTCTAGGAGGTCAGAGTCAGGTAAGACCATTCCGATATTTTGGAATGATGAGTTTTATGACGTAGCAGGGATATTCGTTCGTGTCCTGATTGAAGAACGTCTCTTTGTGCCCTTCAGGTGTCAGAGAGTCTCTGTGTGCAGACGGCTCCTCTGCCTCCTGGACCGTGCCAAGCCTTGCACCCTGCAGGGGGAGCCACCTCCTCAGAGATCTCACTATCTTGGGGTGACGCTTCTTACATTTTTTTTTTTAAAGATTACACAAAGGACTTTAATATGAAAACGGAAGAATTCCTTTCGTTTAATTATAAGCATTTGAATACAGATGCCTCGGTTGTGTGTTCCAGATCCTCCAGTGTGTGACGGCGGGGCAGAAGTGTCTCAGTACTGTGTGGAAATGACTCAGTCAGGAGGAGACTCCCAAAAGCAGGTGTTCCAGGGCTCAGATCCCTACTGCACTGTGGGCCAACTTCTTCCTGGTACAACGTACCTGTTCTGGGTGAAAGCGTACAATGCAGCAGGGGTAGGTTCATACTCGAGAGCTGTGTGATGATGATGTGTATTGTGATAATACTGCAGTGCTGCATGGTTTTCTGTGAGTAAAATTGGTGTATATATATATATAGCATATATACTATATATTGTCCTTCAGTTGAGTCATAGTCACGTTTGTGTGCAAAAGACACCATGAGACTCTGCATCGAGATTCAGGAGCCTCAGGGCAAACCACACGCTTGGGCGATTCAGAGACACTCTCTCAAACACCTGATCCGAGTTATTAAACGAATCGAAAATCTAGAAATAGAGTTCAAAAGAACTACCAGAAGATGGAAAACGTACAGGATTTCTATTCATTTCTTCTTTCTTTCATCATTCGTCACCACGTCTGTTGGAATCGTGGTGATGTTGTTTATTATACATGGCCAAAAGTATGTGGACGCCTGATCGTCACTCCTGTATGTGCCCGGTCCAAGCCCATGGGCATTAAGACTTGAGTGCGTTCCACTTTGCTGTCATAACATAACCTTCAGTCTTCTGGGAAGGCTTTCTACTAGAGTTCGGAGCGTCGCTGTGGAGATTTGACCGTTCAGCCTCAAGAGCATTAACGAGGATTCTCAAGTGAGAAAGCCTGGTGCGCAATTCAGTGTTCTAATTCGTCCCGAACGTGTTAAATCGCAAAAAAAAAAAAAAGAAGCCTTTATTTGCCACATATATATAACATAGTACAATGAAATTCATTTCTTCATTCGCATATCCCAGCTTGTTAGGAAGTTGGGTTCAGAGCACAGGATCAGCTTTGTTACAGCACCCCAAGAGCAGAGAGAGTTAAGGACTGAACAGTGATAGTCCTGGGTCTCAAACCCCGGATCTTCTGATCAGTAACCCGGAACCTCGACCGCCAAGCCACCGCTACCGACAACTAAAGACGAACGAATGTCGCCTGCTAAACGCTTTCCATTTATTGGCTCGCTATCGCAGCACTTGCATAAATTATGGTGCGTTTCATGTGAATAATATGTATATTAAGGAACTTGGGGTGTGTCATATGCTTAAATAATGGACTAGTGAGAGGGAGCCGAGGCTGCTTCATCAACTTCACGAATCCCGGCATGTTTTCTGCGTTATTCTGTGCGCTTGAATCTGCTGTCATGTTTATGCAACTGCATGTTTACATCAGCGTAACGACAACGGAAGGACTAATTAATTCATCGTAGATCCCGTCAGTACTAAATAATAGACTGTGGTCAGAGATGCAGGTTTGATTTTACAGCTTGTATCTTGACAACTTTAGACACGATTTTTTTTCTTTCTTTAATTACGACATATAAAATGAATCCTACATGTTTAAAATGTTTGTTTTTCTTGTACCATTTATCGCTGTGATTTTTTCCCCCCACAGTGGGGTCCCCTGTCAGATGTGTGCCAGGCTTCCACGACACCAGGAGCCCCAGAGCAGTGCGGTGTCCCCTGTCTTACACTAAGCACTTGCAGTAGTGTACTGGCCACCTGGGAGGTGAGCAGCCATACTGCGTTAGTTTTTCTTCCTTCTGACTGGTAGAAGTATGAAAAATGATTATTATATATATACATATATTTTTACCATTCTTATTACAGAGCCCAGCCTGTAATGGATCAGAGGTGTGTGAGTTTCAGATGGAGTGGGGCCTGGAGGAAAGTTCTCTGGAGTTACTGTACTCTGGTTCTTCATCTCAGTATGAAGTGAGAGACTTGCAGCCAGCCACACAGTACTTCTGCAGAGTGCAGGTAGGAACTAAATACTACACGGTGTTATAACTTGTATATTCCTTTTGGACATAATGACACATTTCAACATTTTACAAAAGTGGAACATCACAAATAATTACCATTTCAACACAGAATATAAAGCCCTTGGTTTATTATTATTATTATTATTATTATTATTATTATATTTACAGTGCCCTCCACTAATATAGGCACCCTTGGTAAATATGAGCAAAGAAGGCTGTTATCCTGGCAAAGGGAGGTAGCACAAAGCATTGACTATAAGGGTGCCAATAATTGTTGCACACCTATAGATAACAATTTATTTTTTTTATAAACCTGTGTTATGTTTGAAATTGTTTGATATCCCATGAGAGCAGAGTATTTTTGTGAATTGTTTGTTTGTTTTTTTAACAAAAGATCAAAGGTTTAAACAATAAAGACACTTTTTGACGGCCGTCTTTGCTCATATTTACCAAGGGTGCCAATATTAGTGGAGGACACACACTGTGTATATATACATATATATACGGTAATATTATTCATCCGGCCCTGAAGCTAAGCAGGTAAAATAAGTGTTGAAACATGATTTGTTGTAAGAATTATTTAACAGGAAGTTGGCTATAGTCCTTCTGACATTACTACGTTTTATGCGCACTCGTAGCGGTGCCAGGGTCGGGCTAGTGATGTTGTGGTCTTTTGCTCAATCAGTCCGCCTCGGTCTTAAAAGAAACAGGAAACTGAACTGTGTCGTCGGATCGTGTTACATTTATAAGCAAAAGATTTACAGTTACTTTCTAACAATCAAACTAAACATCTTTAAAACTCTAGGTTGAGATGAATAGCTAGCGATAGCTAGGTTTGTTGCTAAGAACTTTAAGTATACTACACTTTCACACACATTAGTCCGTTTGCCCGGTCCGAATCAGATCAAAACCAGAGTGGTTCATTTGCTCGGTGGTTTGGTCACGTTTCAAACTGCACGTAGGTAAAATGTTGACCGAGGGTTAGGGTTAGGGGCTGAAAACGTAGCCTACTTGTGAAACTCTTGAATTCATTGGTCAGAAATAATAATAATAATAATAAAAAAAAAGGTAAACAAACCTTTACCGAGTGCGTGTAGAAATCCTCGAGGACAGAGAACATTGGGCTGACACTAAACTAATTATTAAGGATGTAAATAATTAGTTGCAAACACTGTTTAATTTCTGTTTTGTTTTGTTTTTTTTCTAAAGTCCAGAACAAATCACAATTCCCGCAGTGGTATAGCTTTGTTCTTAAGCTCAGTTTGTGCCTCATTGCTCAGTTTAGCAGCTCATATATAGCGAAAAATGCTGCCAGCAACCCAAAATACACAGAATTCTTTGGTTCACTTCTTTCATTCGGGTCAGTTCAGGGTCGAATCGCTTTCTCACTGCAGTCGAACCACTCTACAGTTGACTTGCGGCGGTTGTTTTGGTCCACACCAGAGTCTTCTTCGCCTAAATAAACCACACCAAGGGGAAAAAAATGCGTCAGGGTTTGATTCAAATGGACCGAATGCTGTATTTGAGTGACTCTATCCACGTATTATGTCCATATATATTAGAGATTTTTGATGATAAGTCGGAATGGGTATAAATGTTTATAGCAGTAAACAGCGTCGAACAAAAAAAAAAAAAATAAAAGACTTCAAATGAAAGATGTGAAAGTAATAAGCTAAGTCATGCTTTTCTTCTCAAACACGCAGGCAGTCAATGCTGTTGGTGCAGGTGTCTTCAGCGATGTTGCTACGGTAAAGACCCCAGCCTCAGTCCCAGCAGCTGTGGAGCATGTGGAGGAAATCGGGACAGACTCCCTGGGCGCTCACAGTACCGCTACCAGTCTGGCTTTAAGGTGGACAGAACCTAAGTGTCATGGAGCAGAGATTTCCGGATACAACATAGACTTTGGAGAAGAGCACCCTCTGTCTGTCAGGAGGACTACCTACCACATACTGGAAAATCTTCATTCGGACACTACATATAGGTATAACCGTTAACCGAATTAACTATACAGCTCATGATGATATTTTCCTCGATATGTGCCCAATCATTCCGCTGTGTTCCAGGATACGAGTGCAAGCAGTGAACAGCATCGGTGCCGGTCCGTTTAGCCCAGAACTAAAGCTCCGAACAGGACCGTTGCCTCCTGAACCCCCAGTGCTGGAGTGTGTAGTGGCTGGACCTCAGAGTCTGAAGCTGAAATGGGGAGACAGGCTTCAGAACAGTCATGGCACACACTACTGTTTGCACATGCAAGCCGGCTCGGACAGGTACTGGCCTAGTTACAAGCCTCTAATCTGTGTAGAATGCATGAGACATGGTTAATACAGCGTTTAAAAGACAGTGACCATACGACTGTATTTTAGATTATCGGTAGATGGTAGGCTGGACAGCAAGGAGTTGATGGGGACGCTGAGATGTGCTACTGAGCAAACCTACATGACTGGGTGATCACCTTGACTGGACCATGAACTCATTTTAAGGGGTTCATTACCATTTTTTTTTTTTTAGTGTTTAAATTACCGTATTACCAAATATCACCATGGTAAACCTAATTTTCAAATATCACTCGACCATTTCACCAATCCACCAATCCATGGTGAAAATGAAAGGAAAATCGAATCGTGGAATTTTTGTACAGAGGTCTCTTGGCACACCGTAATAACTTTGATTATCTCGTTACAATGGCACCTGTCATAGGGTGGGATGGACTGTATTAGGCAGCGAGTGTAGCGTCGGTTCTCGAAGTTGACGTGTCGAAAACAGGGGAAAACGGGCAAGTGTAAAGATCTGAGCGACTTTGACAAGGGCCAGATTGTGACGGCTAGACGACTGGGTCAGAGCTTCTCCAAGGCTGACGGTGAGAATGTGTGCTTTTCTGTATTGTAGGTTGGTTTGCATCTACAGCGGCCCCTGCCATACGTTTAAAGTGCAGCGACTGTGCGAGGCTACCGAGTACCAGTTCAGCATTCAGGCTCACGGCGCAGCTGGCATGGGCCCCCTCTCTGCTCCGTACATTTTCAGCACTACCCGCTCTCCACCACCTCAGCTCAAACGTAAGCCTCGATTACCCATCTGACCTTGTCATACCCGTTGTGCCTTTTTCAACTGGACGTACGAAAAACGAGAACAGGCCCCGACGGGAACCAGTGGCGCTTGGGATTCTAGTTCGAAGCAGTGTCATCATTTTAATAACACCATAATAACGTAGGCACGTTTATAACACGGTGACAAAGAAGGGAACGTGATATAAAGTGTGTTAGGATTTTGCTTGAATTGCACGAAATAGTCTTGCACAGGTCTTTCGCAGTGATGTTTTTTGGGTAAATGAGACTTTTTAGGTGTACTTTTGATGTGATCAAAATCGCAAAACCCTGGAAGGACTGGTAAGACGTTGGTCCACCATGAGTCCCAACAGCTTCAACACACCTTGGCTTAGATTCTACACGTCTCCAGATGATATTCCTTCAGCCGGCGTTCTGGAGTAGGGGGAGGAGAGACTTCACAATTGTGCAACCCAGCCCCAAACACCAACCAAATCAGATCTTTGGTAGTGGACCAGCAGTTAATGGACAAAAGGACAATTCCATCTTTCTGGTGTTCTGGTTCCTTTTAAAACCCCCCGTAGTGTATGCTTACACGTATTTCTGAATCCGATGCTTTTCTGCTTGTTTATAATATTTATTGCTGTTATGTGCTTTTCATAGCCCCAAAAGTTGAACTGGTCGAGTGGAATAGGTATACAGTCACATGGGAGGCGCTTGAGGCGATGAAAGGAGACCCGATTGTTTATGCGCTGCAGCTGCTGAGGGGCCGTGAAGTGGAGCAGGTATGGAAAGGAGCGTCTAACGTTAGCGTAACGAGCCCACATCGATACACAGAATATCATGTTCATATTTATTGCAATCCATGTTGTTTTCAACCTAAATCTCTAACCACTGCATTTGTAGTCTGTGTGTGATTACCATGGGGCAAAAGTTCACGGTTTCGCTGTACTAAAACGAACGGAAGACGCACTTATAACGGAGATCTAATGGCAGTTGTTACAGTCTGAAATGTTGTTATAGCCTAATAATAAAAATCGTTTGGTGAGACAAGAAGGGAAGAATATATTATCCATTCAATACAGTATTAAAAGAAGAAAGGCAGCTGACGATGCCACAGCCATCTGTGGCTTGGAGAACGAGCCCAAGAGAACATAACTGGCCATGGTTTGAGGGAGGGAGGGGTGATACTGTCTCAATGATCTATCACAGAGACACTAGCCGATCACGGGCATCCGTAAGCTCACGTATGCAGAGTGGAAAGATAGCGCTTTCCTTCCAGTGACTGGCATCATGTGTCTCGGAGAGAGCATGTGATTGCCTCCTTGCTTTTTTTAGCTGTCGTATGATAGGGGCCGAGATGCCTGATGGGTAGAAATTTGCCATGACTAAACTAGGGATAAAATCAAACTGGGGGGGGGTAAAAAATGGATGGATTTATGAAAGTGTGCTCACATATGAATCAACTGCTCTTAGACTCCCATTATAAGTGCGTACGAGTACAGAGGTGCTTGGCTTAGGTCTGGCCATTTCCCTCACCGACGATCAGCGTTTTCTGGCTCTAGGATGATCACGAGTAACACTCCTCCTGTGTCTCTTCTAGCTATATAAGGGCTCCGGAACGTCATACACATGGCATAACTCCACAGTGAGTCGCATGTGTCGCCTGCGTGTGTGTGCCGGTCGCCGGAGCACGGACGGTGGAGAGCTGTGGGGTCAGTGCAGCCTCAGCACGGCCCTTCCTGCGACTGAGCCACCCAGAATCTCAAACTCCCACAATCCCCAGCCCAAGAGGAGTTGGTCTCTCGCCGATGAGCGCTTTGCAACTGTCCTGCTCCTCGGCTTTGTCATACTGGCCATTCTGTTTGCCGTGCTCATCCAGTACTTTATCATCGAGGTGCAATGAGGGAAGAGGAGAGGGATTAGGTGGAAGAAGGGAAGCAAGGAATAAGATAGAGGAGAAGAAAGGAGAAAGAAAACGCGGCATGTTCGAGCGGAGCAGGCCTCGTAGCACATAGCCGCCCTGACTAGCACAGAGCATTTTGAAATAGTCAAAGCCCAATTATTATTATTATTATTATTATTATTATTATTATTATTATTGGCCTTTTTTTAAAAATGACTATTAATGCATGGAGGAAAGAAATCTATATATGTCAACAGTAGGTACTTTGTTGTGTAAACTGTGACGAATGGGACTTCAGTGTGCCATCTGTGTACTTATTTTAAGATGGTTACTTCACAGTTTTGGCCAGATTTTATTATTATTATTATTATTATTATTATTATTATTATTATTATTATTTCATATGAATCCGGATTATTTTTAGACCGCGGAAACTTCCCCAGGCAAGGCCGATCGCGCGGTGCTTTGGTGAGCTTGGCTGGTATTCGGTACACAGCAGCCTTATCTGAACATTAAAGGACCTCATTTTCAGATTAGAAGTCATGAGATTCTCCTGAAACACCCTTGAGGATTGTTACACCAGTGAGTTTATGTTGCTTTATATATATAAAAAAAAAAAAAAAAAAAAAAAAAAAAAGAAGTCTTATGGGCTGAGTGCTTTTTTTTTTCTGCCTTAGAATACCACGAGGTGTTTTTGGGGGGTTTTTGGTTTTTTTTTGCGCGCAGATATCCTGTTCCTTTTTTTATTTGTATTATTTTTCCAAGTGTTAAAACGGGAGACAGTGCCAAAGCTTTCATAGACATATACACAAGCGCATACTCATAAATGACTGGAGTCTCTTGTGCTCTCATTTGCAGATAAGAACTCTTTTTTTTTTTTTTTTGTAATGTTTAAGAATTCATAACATCATAACCAGATTATACACAATAATTCATTCATTTATCTGAGACATTGGGAGAGCTAGATTTTTATGTTCTGCTATCACCAGTGTGTTCTTATACGGTAGACTATACATACATTCTAGATATGTTCATGTACATACAGATATGGCAGTATTACTTAGAGATAGCCTATATGGATATGCATTTGTTATAAATGTCTCTATTTAGCTCAAACTGAGCAGTGTAGTCCCTTTCTGATCTCTGCTTTCGGCGAGGAGTTTTCTTTAACGCCGTTATTTTCCGCAGTTACCTTGTAATGAATTCTCATCATTCTTTTCATTTGATCCAAAAGTCACTGATTTAAAAAAAAAAAAAAAAAAAAAAAATTTTTTTTGAAATCATTAGCGTGTTTTATATTTATATATCCATACTGCAAAAATCAACCTTCCCAGTTTCCTCCTGGTGCTCAATCCGGACGGCGTTAACGGTTTTCGATGTCGCTGTCGCATCGTCATTGAAATTAGAACCATGATTTGACGGGTCCTTGCTTTCACAGAATAATCCCCCCCCCTCGACGTAATTGATGGCGCTCGATGAAGTAGACCCCGAGTGAAGTGCCTCTTATCTGAAAAGGCGTCACGTTGTAAGTACATCACTGTCAGGCTAGAATCTTTGCCTTGCTTTACCTTGAGCTTGATAATTCATTAAAGAGCGGAGTGCACTTAGTCTCTCGTGCTTCTGTGCAAAGGCCTGCTTTTGAGCTTCTCGTGCACACGCAACGCTGTGTTTCACTACGGAAGGTAGTGATAAACGTGTTTATAGAGCTGCTAGTGTTTTTTATTTACGACGGAGAGAAGCTGCTGTCCGGACTTCCTTGTTTGTTTTCGAACTTGAATAGAGCTGTACGCTGTTTGTCCTTTTATACCTCTTCCGTGTCGCAAAAGCCATCCTATCGCACAGCAGATACCGTGGTTTGTTCTTCTTTCACTTCGCCATTTTCCTTTAGATGTATCGCTTCATCGTGACGGTCTTACCCTTAGGGCTTTCCACATTAACCTGTATACTTTGCATGGGCTCAAATTCCCAAATAGGTCCCGGGGTATCTCAAGGTTTCTGACATATTGAATGTCTTAGATGTAGAAGTAGAAGTGGAATTTACTCACGTTACAACACAGACATTTTCTCAATGCATTTATTATGCCAAGGTGTTCGTGTTAAGGGAGTGATTCACTGAGAAATGAACTTGCTGGATCACTTGAGTGTGTGGAGAAATAACGGATTGTTATATAGGGAATTTCCATTGCAAAAGGGTGCTGGTAGCACGAATCTGTTGGGCCAAGAGTGGGTTTTTTTGGTTGGTTTGTGTTTTGTTTTTTTTTGGTAACACTTTACATAAAGGTACATTTAAAGATGTAAGATTTTTGGAATTTTGACTTTTGGTTAAAAAAAAAAAAATACACACTATTGCAAGCTACTTGCAGAACATTTCATAATGTGAAGGGGTTGATGGGTTTTGCTGTTATCTTCCCTGAATCTGCGCATTAATCTCAGCCATCAGCCAGTTCACTGCCACTGTAACTGCAGGCTGTCGGACGCTACTGCTAATTTTAGCCAGCTAGCCAAAAATATAGTCGTTTCCGTTGTTTTTTTTAATTTTCGCCCTGATCCGTGTCCGTTGTGTGGTTTGTTATTTAATCTGTGTGTTTTGTTCTCCAGCCTGCCCCCCCCCTGAAAAAATAAATTAATCAATAAATTAAAAGCTCACCCTTAGCTAACCTGTTAGTCACTAGCCACCTAGCATGAGTTCTCACATGCAGGTGCATCTCAAAAAAAAAAAAAAAAAAAAAAATGCGGATATCGTAGGAAAAAAAACCATCTTTTCCCGTAATTGAATTCAAAAAATGGAACTTTCCATATATTTTAGCGTCATTACACATCGAGCGAAATATTTCAAGCCCGTTTTCCGTTTTCAATCTCCATGCTCACGGAAATCGAAAATCCAGTACCTCAAAATATTCGGATAATGACTTTATAATACAGAAATGACGACCTGAGAAGACTCTAATCGGCGAAGCAATTAACTCAAAACACCTACGACGGTTTCCTGAGGCTTTAATCTCTCGGTCTGGATCGGTACGCGCGACCGCGACGTCATGTTAACGTGATTTACGCGTAAGATCAGTGCTGGGGTTTACGGATTGTTAAATAAACATTTCCGTAAATAATGGGAGTTCGGCGCACCTTAATGTAAAGTGTTCTCTTTGTAAAAAAACAAACAAACAAACAAACAAAAAAAAACCCTACCAACTTGCTGCTACGATGAAAGAAAAAAAAAACAAAACCATAGACTGTTCATCCTTTAATGTAAGCCAAAATCTAAAAAGTAATTTGTATAATTTGTTGAGTGTTAAAACATACAAATAAAACTCTAGCATTTAATGATGTATCTAAGGAACCGACATGGACCAAAGATATTACTGCTGCAGTGTCTATAAATATGGTTTAATACCGCCAATGCGTGTTTAAACCTCTTTAAATGGTTGATTTTATGATTATTCGAATCTGTTGATCACGTCATCCAAACTCATATTTACTCCAAGTAAACTGTGGGACTCCTAATTCACTGTGCTTGTGAAATGAGTGGCGAAATTCTCACTTCGGAATGACGTAAATGACTAAATGATACATTTTCCAACGAAACGGCCAGTTTTTTTTACGCCAGATTAATGGAGTGTGATTCAGTGTTTTTATGCTTCTTCTTTTTTTTTATTATTATTATTTTTTTTTTTATTTTTTTTTTTACCCAATACGATTTTCAAAATAAAAATGCAAAAGAGCATTTAGGTTTGTCGTCGTAGCCCTAAAAGCTCAGTAACCTCCTGTGCAGCTTTAAATTTGTGTGTAAGCTTACTGCATTTGTAATCTCATAGCATTTCAATTTCCTGAAGATGTAACCAAAGCTGGTACAAAGACTGTTAACAGGCACCGAGGTTACTGTGCACACGCCGTCTTGCTTTCGTATTTACATTTTGCCATGATTTTAAAAAAAGAGAGAGAGAGAGAGAGAGAGAGAAAATTGTCACAAAGCATAAGAAGCCATAAGGGACAGCCTGAATTGTCATGGTCTCTCTATCTGTGGCTCGCTGCTAAACACACTAATAAACAAAAGTAGGCTATAAAATGTTTTAAACCCAAAGTAGTGTCTCGGTGTTTTAGAATGTCACGTGTAAACTAGGGAAATAGACTGGGGGCACAAACAAATGAGCAGTCAGTAGTCTGTATTGTGTGCCATCGTGTACATGGAATCATCTTTATGTCAATCTACCAGCTCCAAATCACCTTTTGTCATGCCAGTGTTTATAGACCATGTTTTTTGATACTGAACATTTTTTTTATTTTGAAATACAAAAAAAAATTATACATTCCAAAAATATTTATCTGTTGTTGGTTTTTTTTTTTTTTTTTTTTTTTTTTTACTCACATTAAAGACTGCCATGTACCGTATGTCATAACTGACTTGTAACAATCATAGATAATATATTTAATATGTTCAATAAATTATAGTCATTCTGTGTATTAAGTGTGACTTCTGGGTTTCTTTTCTTCTTCTTCTTCTTCTTCTACAAATAAGGGGAATGCTGACTGGATACGGTTAGGGGCTTTTAGGGTGGAATAAAAGGAAAATGTAACTGGAAAATGGAAGAATGGTAAGATGGAAGCGCATCTTCGCAATAAGATAAATACACTACATGGCCAAAAAGTTTGTGGACATCTACCAGTCGGTCTTCCCCCAAACTGTTGCCACACATTTGGAAGCACACAGTTATGCAAACAGGATCTAAATATCCAACAGCCATGTTGCAAAATCTAGTGGAAAGCCTTCCCAGAAGAATGGAGGTTATGATAACGGCAAAATCTGGAATGGGATGTTCACAAAAACATACAGGTGTGATGGTCAGGTGTCCACAAACTTTTGGCTATTTAGTGTATAAAGCAAAATCGATAGGAGATTGTTGGGAACGAATAAATAAATAAATAAACAAACAAAAGGTGCTTTGGAATGAACTTCTCAGATTTTAGACCTGATCTGAAGATGCTAGGATATGACATCAGGCCGTTAGAATAACTATGTCAAATTGAATTACAGTGGTGCTTGAAAGTTTGTGAACCCTTTAGGATTTTTTAAAAAGAAAAATATTTCTGCATAAATATGACCTAAAATATGAATCAGATTCCAAAGTCCTAAAAGTAGATAAAGGGGGTTCCCCCTCAATTAAACAAAATAGACACAATAGACAAATCTGACGACGTTTTAGGTCATATTTATGCAGAAATGTAGAAAATTCTAAAGGGTTCACAAACTTTCAAGCACCACTGCAGCATGAATGGATGGTATTACAAATGAAAGGCTCCAAAGCAGTTTCGATGAGCCTGCGCCCATGATAGCCTCCGATTGATGTGGTCTTCTGCTGTTGTAGCCCATCTGTCACAGGGTCTGACGTTCTGTACATGCTGAGATGCTTTTCTGCTCACCATGGTTGTAAAGAGTGATTATCGCGATTAAAGTGATTAGTTACTTCCTGGCAGGTCGAACCAATCTTGCCATTTTCCTCTTATCTACAACTTTTATGCCCCATTCTGTGTAAATTCTAGAGAATGTTGTGTGTGAAATCCCCGGAGATCAGCGGTTTATGAAATACTCAAACCAGCCCATCCAGTAGCTTACCAATACGGTATCCACGCCATGATCAACGTCAAAGAGATCACACATTTGCTTCACTCTGATGACACCAACACTACCTGAAGCTCTTGACCTGTATCTGCATGATCCATCCATCCATCCCATCCATCTTCTATACCGCTTTTTCCTTTTCAGGGTCACGGGGAAACCTGGAGCCTATCCCAGGGATCATCGGGCACAAGGCGGGGTACACCCTGGACAGGGTGCCAATCCATCGCAGGGCACAATCACATACACACTCACACACCCGTTCATACACTACGGACACTTTGGACACGCCGATCAGCCTACCGTGCATGTCTTTGGACTGGGGGAGGAAACCGGAGTACCCGGAGGAAACCCCCGCAGCACGGGGAGAACATGCAAACTCCGCACACACAGGGCCACGGTGGGAATCGAACCCCCAACCCTGCAGGTGTGAGGCGAACGTGCTAATGCTAGTGCTATCTTTTACCATTACATTACGAACATGGAAATGCAATATCAGTGGGACACAAATGCTATCTCAGTCGTCGAATCACCTTAATAACGAGCGGGCAAAGGGCGGGCTAATACAAGTTATTAGAGAATATTTATATCACATATACTGATATTTTTTGCCTTACACTTAACCTTTACTGTTTATATATCGACAAACAGTATGACCGATCAAAACTTAGCATTTATTATTATTGGTATTCAGACAAGTGCGCACGGAGGCTTAGTGGTTAGAACGTTTGCCTCATGCCTCAAGGGTTGAGGGTCCGATTCCTGTCATGGCTCTGTGTGCCTGTGGGGGGTTCCCTCCTGGTACTCCGGTTTCCTCCCCCAGTCATGCATGGTAGGCTAACTGTCATGTCTGTAGTGTATGTGAATGTGTATGTGATTGTGTCACGCTGCGATAGATTGGCACCCCGCCTTGTGCCCCATGCTCCCTGGGATAGGCTCCAGGTTCCCCGTGACCCCATAGGATAAGCGCTATACACATTAGCTGCGTTTACATGGACAACAATAATCCACTCTTAATCCGATTAAGACCATACTCTAATTAAGAAACTACCATGTAAATAGCAATTTTTACTTACCTTAATCTAATTAAGGTCATAATCGAAGTAAGCAATAATCTAATTAAGACAGGTGGAGTACTCCTGTTTTAGTCGCATTATGGACGTGTATTAGTGACATGTACACACCTTAATCACATTATGAACGTCGTGTGGGAGTTTTCACCGCATTTTGCGACAGGACACGATCACACACGGCAGTTTTACGGCAAACAAGAGAGTTCGGCTGTGTCCCAAATCACATACTTTCCTACTATAGGCCTGTAGTGGGGAAAAATACATGTATCTCGGCTACGATATAGACGGTAACTACGCGATTTGGGACACACCCACTGCTTCAAGCAGTTGTCTATTAGCACGTAAAGCATGACAAATAATTAACTGCACTTAAAGCGTTCGTAAAAAAAAAATTAATAAAACACCCCAAACTGTATACGGTACCATAACGAAGACCAACTGTATGTTGTAACGTGAAATTCTGGAGGGACGTCGGACGGCGTGGCGCGGTGACGTAATGACGCGGGCTGTTAATCTAATTATGTTCTAAAACATGTAAAACGGGAACATGACAGGAGTATTCTAAAAGCGACTCATGTAAACACCTTAATCACATTATTATCTTACTCGGATTAAGGTCATTAATTAGATTACTGCTGTCCATGTAAACGTAATCATTCAGACATTTTATTATTTTTGGTAAAGAAGTCTTTCTTTCAGTTCTGCGCAGAACTGTTGCTGCGTCTTTATTTTTTTTTCTGCGTTTTATCAGCGCACCCTTCGGCTTCTTGAACGCGCCCCGTGTTTACAATTAGTCACATGCTCTCGGGTTTTTAAGGGAAATGTTTTGGAGTAGTGTGTTTTTACAGCCTGAATAAATCATGGAATGGGGATCATAATCGCTTTGAGGCTTTAATAAGTTAACTGTCAATGGATGGTATTTAATACGAAGAAGAAACCAGCAATCCAGGGCCAGGTACTCGGCTATATTCTTCCGTGTCCAGCTGAGTTGCTTAGGAACAGTTTTTTTTTTTTATGTTTGTTTGAGCTCGCTAGCTAACTGAACTAACCGTTAAACATAACCTGCTCATTACTCCTCGTAATACTGTCCGTTAATAGTGCACTGTAAAGGAATTTAGTTATTAAAATAGTTTTAGTTAAATATTCGGCTTTTTTGGCTAAAGGAAGCTAATAAGCGAACTAACTTTTTTCTGCTTTCCTAACTAGCCGTTGTTGTTATTTATATATATTTTTGGCATTAACTTAATCACTAATGAATATCACTTCGACTCATTTCATGTTTCACTCGAATTTATTCTTAATTTATATACAATAAAGAAATTGTGCTCTGCTTTTACTTAGCCATTATCTCGCTAAGCTATCTGTAACCTAGTACTTCGTTAGCTCATCCTAGTTAGCACTCTCTTTATGGCTTCCTTGTTTGTTTGTTTATTTATTTATTTTTATTTATTTTTCACAAACAGCTTCCGACTCGGGTATATGAGAATAAAATTGTTTTTCGTGTCTGTATACTGTTTGGCTAAAGGACCTGTCGCACTCCATCATAATGGCTTAGCAACCATGTCACACGACAGCCAGCTTGTGATCACATGGTCACGTGACTTCCGTTTCTCCACTCAGTCCGAAATGCCCACAAACCTCAGAAGAGCATTATGGGTATTGCACTGTGGGAGTTTATCTACACCCAGGGTTCACCAACCTTTTAAAGTCTGGGAGTCGTTTTATTTGTATTAAAACACCTTCAGTATTGATTTGTTTCACACACATACTAAAAAAAAAAAACAACAAAAATTCGAATTGGGCACATTATTTAAGTAACGAGTTTTTTTGTTTTGTTTTAATCCACTCGTACGATCATGTAGACTTTGGGTTGACGGTACTTATTGGTATAAAAGCGTTGATAGTTATTGATCCCACCTTTATGATAAAATCTAGAATATCCCCGACCCAATTACGGTGCTTCACAGAGCCCTTGAGGATCCCCTTCCCCGGACTCCATATTGAGAACCACGGTTCTACGCCATGCGTTTTGATAATAAACTTGTTGAAATTCACAAAAAAAAGGCTCGACTGGTTGAGATAGGTCGTGATGAACAAATACCAAACGAAAGAACGTGTAGGTTTTCCGACCCCGGTGTATAGTGAAAAAGCTTTTCAGGCAGAATGTGATTTATTTTGTTTAAGGAAAGCCAAGCTACGCCTCGGGGTTGTTCTTCAGACCGCAGTGTTCGTGACTGCAAACGTTCTGTTTCTTCTGTCGTAGCGTCAAAGACTGCAGGAGATCATCTCGGTGTGGTGGAGTGTTCCCAGTTGCGATCGTTTACAGTAGGCTCTGTCGCCGACAGGGGGAGATGTCAAGTACCGCCATGAAGAAAAAGGTGATCGATTTGTTTGTTTATTTGAGATTTTGTGAACGAACGCAGTAGAGACAAGTTATGTTTACTCATAATAACATGCAGTTTAGTGTAAACGGTTCTAGCAGGTCGGAAAATGTTCTCCTTTAGAGTGTGATTACGTCAGAAGCCCATGCTTATTTACTGGCGCTGTCGAAGCCTCTTTGCTGAGTTGTTAGTGTTTTCTAGGTGCTACTGATGGGAAAGAGTGGCTCAGGAAAGACCAGCATGAGATCAATCATCTTCGCCAACTACATTGCCAGAGACACTCGCCGACTGGGAGCCACAAGTAAGATGATTTAACACGAACCGGTTATTCTTCCTCCAGCTGTTTTTTTGCACTTGGTGGTTGTTGTTTTTTTTTTTTTTAAACTAATGTTTGTAAACGTCGTCTCGTGGCGTCTCAACCAGCTCCCTAGATCTGTAGGGCGTTCATCGGTGTATCGTCCGGCTATACGATTAAACATCACCAATAAAATATTTATGTATTATGTATCGATTAAATTTGTTCGCTTAATCGCAGACATTTCTGTCATCCTATGTCAAGCAGTCGTAGGCAAGCTAGTGGATTATTATTTTTTTTTTTTAAAGAATAATAATAATTAAGCACTTAAAAGTCATCAGACTCAAACAACCCGTATATAGTTAAAAATCGCTAACGTAAGTAATCATTCGAGAGCTACAACAACGATAACAAGCTGCTTAGATTCGTAGCCGGAAGTTGGCCGAGAGTTCATCCGTCGTTTTCTTTTTTTGTTGTCGTTTTTTTTTTCTCGAGCTGAGAGGCTCCAGAAAACACGTCGCCGTTTCCTGTAAGGGAAAGCATGGCTGCTCCCTGGGTTTTGTGGTGCATCGTGGGAGTTTTTAGGGAGCGGACGACCAAAACTGACACCGTTTATTGATTTTATTTTGCATTTAACCAAATTTTTTTTTTTTTTTTCTTTTCGCGTCATGGTGTAATTTTAAGATGTTCTACCACAGGAGGGTTAAACTCTCGAATCACTGGTCAGAAGGCACGGCTTAATTTTATGTAGACGCACGTCGTTGTTTCTATAGCAACCGCTTATCCGCAGGGACGTAACGGAAGTCCGATAAGCGGATAAAGACGTGGTGGTGTCCGACAAAGGAAAAACGTGTAGTCGCGTTTTCCGAGACGTGTTTTTTGGGATCTTTATGGGAGGCGTCTCAGATGTTCTGCACCGAACGCCTTAGAGGCAGTCGGTTTCCCGATGCGAAAGAGTCTTCAGGAGAAAGGAGCTTATTCAAGTTTTACTGATTTGAAGGGGGGGAGAGAGACTGGCTGTTTGTAGCTGCTCTAGCATAAGTGATAACTGGAACTGCGGATGTTCCGTGATTAAACGTAACCCTAAGCAGTTAAAAAGCATCGACACAGAAGTGATGCTCTTTTCATAAATAAGCAAGTAGAACTCGAGACCGGCGTCGCCTCGTCTGCTAAACGAGTCTCGTCTTACTAATTTGTATGCCAGAAACCGTCTTAAAATATACTTCTAACAGGACGGACGCTGTTAAAGGAATGATAATACCAGAGAAATCCTCGAAACATTCGACCACTCGTTCTTGAGGAAGCTTGGAGCGACAACCCGAAAACATAAACATTGCAACGATTAGCAGATCGCTCCATGGTGGTGTGCGTTTCTTTTTCATTTATTATTTCTTTTATCATATAATTTTCATCAAATAGCAAATTATGTAAATATGTCTGTCTTTATCAGGGCAACACTGTGTTCTTAAAGCACTGTTTCTTAACACGTAGGTGTTAGGGGGGGGCGGGGATCGGTCCAAACCCGTTTCAGCTGTTTGCCAGAATTTTTTTTGTATCTGGTGCCTTTAAGACCGAGGACAGAAACGTTCATCACCCCCTGTGGCGTTTTCAGTTCTGAAGCAGGTCCAGGTACGACTTCAGGGCGTTCTCGTAATTCTGACGCGTTCCCAACCGAAGCTCTGTTTTTATTTTCCCCGCAGTCGATGTGGAGCACTCCCACGTGCGCTTTCTGGGCAATCTGGTGCTGAACCTGTGGGACTGTGGAGGGTGAGTACCGTGTGGAATCAAATCGCGGTGTGAAATATATCCTAGGACGTTTTTTTTTTTTTTTTAAAAAAAAAGAAAGAATAGTATTTGATAATAGTCCATCAGCTTACGAGCGAGTTAGTACAGGCTTGGAAACAGCACTTTGGTGACGTGAAATGGACGCAGGTACGTGACCAGAGTACGGATATATTTGGAAAAGTCGTGTAATATTCGACGCTGAACGTTCTCGGTATGTAGCGGCACAGTTTCTGTTTATTTATTTATTTATTTACTTACACGTTGTTTTCTCTTTAGGCAGGATACATTCATGGAGAACTACTTCACCAGTCAGAGAGATAACATCTTTCGGAACGTGGAGGTGCTGATCTACGTGTTCGACGTGGAGAGCCGCGAGCTGGAGAAGGACATGCATTACTACCAGTCCTGTTTGGAAGCCATCCTTCAGAATTCTCCCGACGCTAAGGTCTTCTGCTTGGTGCACAAAATGGACCTGGTTCAGGAAGACCAGAGAGACTTGGTTAGAAAATACATTCTCTCTATAAATTTGGGGGGGGGGGGGGGGGTTACATATAATTATTATTGGATTAATAATACAATTATTCTATTAATAAAATTTTGTTAATACTTTTAATGTATAAAGTAGTATAAAAAAAATTTAAAAAATCATGCAGCACTGAGAGGCAGGAATTTAAAAATACAAAAAAAATTAAATATTATTATTTTTATAAAATTTAAAAAAAAAAAAAGATGATGCAATACCAGCATTCTGTCAGAAAAGTGTATTGTGACATAATTGATCACAGTTTTATTATTTTATCATATTTTGCCAGCCCCAGCGATTTCTCTTTGCCCGTCTCTCCCTCAATAATCCAGTCCACATGTAAACGATCACAACGCAGCTTTCTGAACACGTCCGCTTATTAACACTCCTCGACGTGTGTCCGTACAGATCTTTAAAGAGCGCGAAGAAGACCTGAAGAGACTCTCCCGCCCGCTGTTATGTACCTGCTTCAGAACCTCCATTTGGGACGAGACCCTTTATAAGGTGACGTGGGTTCGATTTGATTCGGGTGCGCGCTTCATGAAGCGGTTGAAGGTTGTAGGATCGAGCGTGCCGTAGTTAATGGATGTGATTTTATTATTTATTTATTTATTTATTTTTAAAAGTTTGACCGGTATAAGGTTTTAAACACAGTGCCAGCTTGTACATGAATGGAACTTGAATGAAACGAAGGCGAGCGACGGAGGACGTTTTTGTACACGCGTTCCCGGTCGAAAGTTTACACAGACTCATTCTTTCTTTCTTTCTTTCTTTCTTTCTTTCTTTCCACATTTTAGAATAATAATAATAATAACGTCATTAGAACTCTGGAGTAACACAAATGGAACTATGGGAATTATGTTGTGATTTAAAAAAACAAACAAATCCCAAATAAATCAAAATAATTGAGTATTTTAGCATCTTCAAAGTAGACAGGCTTTTTTGCGATCTGTGTGCGTGTATAATTAGACTGTGATGTCCACTGCGTTTGTGTCATTGTGACGTGTGTGTGTGTGTAGGCATGGTCCAGCATTGTCTATCAGCTGATCCCGAACGTGCAGCAGCTCGAGTCCAACTTGCGCAATTTTGCCCAGATCATCGAGGCGGATGAGGTCCTGCTTTTCGAAAGAGCCACCTTTCTGGTAAGCACGCCATTTTGAAATCAGCTTTTCATCACGGCTTATCGTACCGCTTCGTCAAGTCCACTCTTACAGCTTTACGTAGACAAAGCCGTAGACATACGGGTTTGAAAAGATGCGTCCGCTCGGTCACGTCGATTCCGAAATCTGACGAGATTTTAACGACGACTTTTCGGATTCATTTGGTAAAGGAAGGGTTCCTCCGGGTAATCCGGTTTCCTCCCTGATTGGCATTTCTAAACTCTCCGTTAGTGCCCTCGGTGGATTCGCACCGCGTCCAAGGTGTCCCCCAACTTGCACCCCGAGTCCCCTGGGATAGTCCCTGACCCCGTGTAGGATACGCGGTGCAGAAAATGCGTGGTGAAGCGTGGTCCGCCGTAGCAACAGTTCAGATACGAGAGATAACCCTGCATACACGCGACAGACAACGATCGGTTCTCGACGTACGGGGTCGGAAATATCCGGCGACGAGACGTGCCTATAACGCGTGAGTGACACGCCGGAACGGAACCGCGTTCTTTCGTTTCAGACTCTCTCACACGTTTTGTCCCTCCTTCACAGGTGATCTCTCACTATCAGTGCAAGGAGCAGCGAGACGCTCACCGCTTTGAGAAGATCAGCAACATTATTAAACAGTTCAAGCTGAGCTGCAGGTGACCGCTCGGGTTCTTTTCGTTCTTATTCGCGGCTAATAAAATCCCATCGTTTTGTAACGTGGTTTTGTTTTTTTTTTTCTTTCTGGTGTGTGTGTGTGTGTGTGTGTGTGTGTGTGTGTGTGTGTGTAATCCCGCAGTAAATTAGCTGCTTCCTTCCAGAGCATGGAAGTGCGCAACTCCAACTTCGCTGCTTTCATCGACGTGTTCACCTCCAACACCTACGTCATGGTGATCATGTCCGACCCGTCCATACGTAAGTGAAACCCCGCCGAGGTTAGGCTAGGCTTCACTCGGGCCGTTTCCTCCGTGTGCGCACGAGTCGTTAAAACGCGGTAGAGTTCCGGCTTTTGGACGAGTCACGAGTCACTCTCGTCTCTTCCTCCCTTTCTCCTGCATCTAGCCTCCGCCGCGACCCTCATCAACATCCGTAATGCCAGGAAGCATTTTGAGAAGCTGGAGAGGGTGGACGGCCCCAAGCACAGCTTGCACATGCGCATGCGTTAGACATCTCTCCTCAGGTAAGACGATCGGACGTCAACACGGCCAGAGGTAACCTTGAGGAAACTTTTTTTTTTCTTTTTTTTTTTTTTTTTTTCTAAGTTTCTTGTCCACAATCTGTACTTTTACACATTCCGTGCACCATTTATTTGCTTACTCATAAGGAGCTGTCCATCGATATACATTTTCTGCTTTTCTGTCCTCGTAATTATTGTGCCAAATAAAATCTTTTGATACTTCAGTCATGGATATTAGTCTACCACGTCATAAAGGACCTAAAAGACATGACATGTTTTGTTACTGTGTGCCAGACGGTACTTCTCAGTACATGCCTGATCACTTGTTCTTTTTCTATTTCTTCTCTTCCCGCGATCCGCTAGAGGGCCTGCGTGCCAGGGAAATGGCACCCTGGGGAATTCCTCATATCTGCTGACTTCACTGCATCCAGGATGTTTTGTTGTTGTTTTTTTTGTTTTTCTAGAGACTCTTGCCATTTTATTAATTTTTTTTTTTTTTTTTTTTAAATCATCGCACGTTTTTCCTCAGAAGACCAGAACATGTAAGGCTGGTTGGGATTGATGAGGAACTGGGTGTAATCATGAAAATCTTGGTAAATGAGTGGATCGTTAAGCCATAAAAAAAAAAAATTTGTAAAAAATAAATCAGAAATGGATTTTTTTTTTTTCAGAATGACGCACATTTTAAACGTCCCGTAACAAATGATCAGTGCCATAGAGTGAGCCGAGTTCTTTAGACTCGCACACCCCACCCTTTTTGTGTTGACTTGTTTTGCATTGTATAAATGCTGCATGTGCTGCGGTTCGCAACTACTATATGGTTTCTTTCGACTACAAATAAATAAATAAATAAATAAACGTTGGCCGACGGTAACCGGGCCGGTCTCAAATGAAGCAAAGGTTCACAAAGGTTCCCCTTTTCTATCCAAAACACGTTTGTTATTTCCCTATTTATTATCTCGGTGATGGCAACGCAAATAAAAGCAAAGCAAATAAAATCAAAGGAAGTATTACTTTTTCTTACGAGTGAAATGTTTTCTCTGGTTTTCCTTCTACGTATGACACGCAAAAATAGCTTTCTACGTGAGCCTGGGGTCCTGATGGAGCATGCAGCATGGAGGAACTTATTATTATTATTATTATTATTATTATTATTACCCTTTCAGGACACCCTGTTTTATACAACAGCAATGTGTACACTCACAATGTACATACACTCACCGGTCACTTTACCAGGAATACTTGTACACCTGGGATTTTATCTATTTAATATTTTAAAATCGTGCAGATACGGGTCAAGAGCATATCAAACATCAGAATTATTTATTTTTTAAAATGGGATTTCTGCGACTTTAACCGTGGCATGGCAGTTAACGCCGAACGGGCTGGTTTGAGATCTAATTGGATTTTCAAACCCGACGGTCTGTAGAGTTTACACAGAATGGCGTGAGCCGGTAATCTCTGCTCTTAGCTTACGGACGGAGAAGTATGAGCTTATTCTCCAGAAATGAAAAACATGCAGGATATGTGCGTATTCGTTGATTTGAGAAGGTAGAGGTTTCCTCGCGCTGTCCAACGCCTTTCCTGCACGCATTCATCTGTCTACAGGAACACTTTTATCTCTGTCATGATGGTTTAAACGATTCATTTATTTCCATTCTTGGGAAAGTGGAACTAAATAAATTCGTGAGGGAAGTATCGTGGGAACGTACGATCGTAGGTACGCGTCTGTTTCGGCCCGTGGTGTCGGTTTCTTCGCAGCTTTTTAAGTGAGGAATTTTCTGGAAGTGGATTTTGTACTTTCCCCTCCAGGAACGCGTCACGTTCACAGGACCATCCGTAATCACCGGATTTCGCTCCGCCATGGAGAAGAAATCCAGTGTGACCGTAGCTCATTAATTAGAATTGCCCTATAGGGGCCCAGTTCTCACAGAACAGATGTTGTTCGCCCAAGTCTCAGCTGTTAAAGCTACAACTTGCAGTTCTTGCACACACTGCCACAAAGAAGTGAATACAGTCACGCCAGTTAAAGACATGAATAGAAAATACTATTTGATCGTAGGGACCGCATGACCCCTTTCTCGTTCCGTGACGGTCACATGAGCTCTTTAATGTGAAAACACGAAAAAAAAAGACACTTTTTTTTCCCCCCCTCTGTTTATTAATGGTTAAAATATCTCTTATTCAATACTGTGTAAAAGTCTTGGGCAATAATATTAATACTCATTTTGTCTTGGGATTATTTTATATATATATATATATATAAGCCAATACACAAGCCGATTTCCATATAAAACTGTCCACAATGTCCCAGAGACCACTGGGGCATTCTTAAAACCAAATTGTTGTCCCTAAATATTGACTTGGTTTAGTTTAGTGCTTTTTTTATTATTATTATTATTTTTTAAATGAAGTAATGTTGAATTTGATCATTTTTGATGATATCGTTGCTTTACAGCATTTCTTTACATGCGTCTAAGACTTTTGCACTGCTGTATCCACTTTAATAGGAACACCTGTACTCTACACCTGCTCGTTTATGCAGTTAGCTAATCAGCCAATCGCATGGCGGCAGCACAATGCATAATCTCATGCAGATACAGGTCAAGCGCTTCAGTTAAACGTCAAAATGGAGGAAAAGTCTGATCTCTGTGACTTCGATCGTGGCGCGGTTGCATGGGCGTAACCACGCATTCTTTGGGGGGGTCGTGTCTTGGTTTGTTCTTAAGAACGTCAATTAAGTTTTGATATTTGCACACCCACGAAGTAGGCTAGGCTAACATCAGTTCCGGTTTTTGACCGTTAACGTTACACTCACTTGCATGTCCTCACGTTGTGACAGACTGTTTTAAATGCGAGTGAAAATGAGGAAAGTTGCACAGCATTTCGTTCCTTTACACTACATTTGGGCTAAGGACAACTAAGTGGACCCTCCCAATGTCCATACCATGGTTACGCCACTACGTGGTTGTTGGTACCAGATGGGCTGGTTTGAGTGTTTCAGAAACTGCTGATCCCCTGGGAATTTCACACACCACAGTCTCTAGAGTTTACACAGAATGGTGTGAAGAAAGAAAAACATCAAAAAAAACAACAGTCTAAATCCAAGACAGATGCTGTCCACACACTGAATAAAAGCAGACCATTTAGTTATTGTTATAATCTTGCATAGAGTAAATGAGCTCCTCCACCAAGGCATTCGCGAGTTCTCGATCACGTCTGAGGACACGCACGCTTACATGTAAGTTTCCACTGCGAGGACGATCAGCTGTCCTTCCTGTCTCCCTGTAGCACCGTCTTAGGCGTCTTACATTACAGACGTTGCAGTTTATTGCTCTGGACACATCTGCAGTCCTCATCAGCAGGAACCCTAGACATCTTTCTTCTGGTGTTTTTCAGAGTCAGTAGAAAGGTCTCTTTAGTGTCCTATGTTATTGTAACTGAGACCTTAATCACCTCCCGCCTGTAAACTGATCGTGTCTTAAGGACTGTTCCACAGGTGCATGTGCAGTAATTGTTTACGGTTCATTGAACCCTTTCCAATAAAGAACTGTAAAGCTTTACCAGTAATCAAATCATTTTCTGGAAGTATGCGGATGTGTCGCGGTCAGGTTAAGTGCCTATATCGGATATTTCACACGGGTTAAGGTCATCAGATTTATCAACTCTCATTTGCGTAAGATAAATCTGCAGAAAGCTTTGGCTGTATTCCCAATAAGATGCGCTCGGGTTATATAGAAAATCAGTCATCTTTTATTGGTAAGTAAACGTTTCATCGTGTGGACTGAGCCGCTAGTTCTGACCAGGGAAATGCACTGTGAGGTGCAGATTTGTTCCCTGGACGTTGTTAGCATGGTGGTACAGTGGGTAGTATTTGCTGCTTCAGAGCTTCAGGGTCCTGGGTTTGATCCTCAGCTTGTGTTACTGTCTGTGCAAGTTTTTTGTTCTCTTCATGTTTATTTGGGTTTCTTCTCGCTGTCCAAAAACATGCAGGTAGGTGAATTGGGTACGGTTGGTTAAACATGCCCATAGGACTGATGTCTCAAGGTGAATTCTCCTGAGTTGCAGCCAGTGATTCTGGGATTGGCTCCAGACCCACTGTGATGCTGACCATGATGAAGAGATTACTGAAGATGAATGAATGGAGAGGCACTGAAATGGTTCTCTCCAGGTTTATGTGGGGTTCCACTGGGTTGTCTGGTTTTCTTGTGTCTCCCAAGACATGGCAGTAGCTACCTACTTATTGGCTACAATAAATTGTGTGGACTGGTGACCCATTCAGGATGTATTCCCATTTCACACCAAGGGTTCCTGGGAAGTGTCCCCCAACCCATCGCTTTGATAAGTACCAAACCCCAATAATAACTTCTTGTCTTGTCTACTATGCCGTCTCAATAACTGTCCTCTCCATTTCCTGCACCCACCACTCACCCATACTAACCTTTAAATACAAAAGTACAACACATCTAAAATAAAATTAAAAAACATGAATAAAATAAAATGATTAAAGTCTTAATGGTCCCTACAATGTGTGTTTTGGGGGGGGGGGGGGGGGGGGGTATTGGGAGACTTGGAGGTTCACTATTCTACAGTATCTTGCATCTACAGCTATTATCCCACTTCTCTGAAGTCACGGCCGAGCAGTTATTCACTGCATGTGATCCAGACACACCCCTACTACACACACACACACACACACACACACACACACACACACACACACACACACACACACACACACACACACACAAATGCTTTTGGTGAACTCACATGGCTCCTCAGCACTAATGAACAGCAGGGATAAAATGACTGAGCAGTTTCTTGTTACTTCCTCCCCAGGACCTGCTCTTTTTTCAGTTTGGTTTTCGCCAGATCAAATCATTTCTTCCTAATCAGCTGAGGACCTTTTTGGCTGTGTTTGTTTGTAGTATTGTGTGCATTCAACAGGAAAAAAACATCCTGGAAGAAAGAAAGAAAGAAATGGATGGATGGATGGATGGATGGACGAAGGGATGGATAGATGGATGGATGGAATGATAGATAAATGGATGGAGGGATAAATGGGTGGATGGATGGAGGGATAAATGGATGGATGGATGGACGAACGGATGGATAAATGGATTGATGGATGGATAGATAAATGGATGGAGGGATAAATGGGTGGATGGATGGACGGATAAATGGATGGATGGATGGGTGGATGGATAAAAGGATGGATGGATGGATGGATGGATGGATGGAGGGATACATGGATGGATAGAGGGATGATGGATGGATGGATGGATGGATGGATGGATAAATGGATTAATGGATGGATGAATGGATGGATAATGGATGGATGATGGATGGATTAATGGATGGATGGATAAATGGATGGATGATGGATGGATTAATGGATGGATGGATAAATGGATTAATGGATGGATGGATGGATGGATAAATGGATTAATGGATGGATTAATGAATGGATGGATGGATGGATGGATAAATGGATGGATGGATGGATAAATGGATGAATGGATGGATGGATGGATGGATGGATGGATAAATGGATGGATGGATGGATGGATGGATGGATGGATGGATAAATGGATGGATGGATGGATAAATGGATGAATGGATGGATGGATGGATGGATAAATGGATGGATGGATGGATAAATGGATGGATAAATAGATGAATGGATGGATGTTTGGATAAATGGATGGATGGATGGATGGATTAATGGATGGATGGATAAATGGATGAATGGATGGATGGATAAATGGATGGATGGATGAATGGATGGATGGGATACTTCAGATGATTTGAACCTAATGTCTATCGACCACATCTTTATATATGTGATGACATGAACAAGAATGGATAGTTTCTCTGTAATGAACAATCCCATTTTTTATTGAAAACGTTTTTGAACAGAAGACAATCTATCTCTATGCAGTCTATCCATCAGCTAAGCGGTGAGGGTAGTAAATATTTACCATTTGCTCTATTGAACCACTATCTTTACTCATATTATTATTGCTGTAGTTTGTATGACACACACACACACACACACACACACACATATATATATATAGTTTTGATAATCCTGTTTACTGTTCCAAAGTTTATTCAATTCATTTCCTTCATAACATTTAACTGGACATCCTGCACTTCAACCTTTGTGCCAGCATGAATGCAGTCATGAAAGTATCACACAACTGAATGCCGGTGATGAGAGATTATTCTGCGTCCACTTCAAATACAGAACTGTTTTCTGTAATATGGCTGAAAGTCTTAAGAAAGGAAAAGATGCATACTCATGACTAAGCGCATAACCGGAAGGACGAGAGGATTTTTGTCTTTATGTGAATCTCTCTGGCTTGGAAGCGATGACGCGTCATCCAGCTGGGGAACAAAGAAAGCTCCCACTGTCTAGCAAATCCCTCTGGTGGAAACATTATCAATCTCAATCTCCTGGCGAATTATATCACGCTATGTTATATCTTGTAAAGCAATGATTGCATTTAGGAGTGTGTGTGTGTGTGTGTGTGTGTTTGCTTTATATGCTAGTTGGATTTAATGTTCTGGAATGTCTAAGAGACTGTTATCACTTACAGTATGATATAAGTATCACCAGCATACAGTCTCTCTCTCTCTCTCTCTCTCTCTCTCTCTCTCTCTAAAAAAAAAACCAAAACAAAACCCAGCTCTTCATTTTACCAAGAAACCAGAACACATAAACTCCTTTGTCTTGAAGACGTTCCTGTGTCGGGAAACTTTGCAAAACACCGAGACTGTTATGACTGACACCGTGACTCCTTCCGTAGAAGTTCAGTGTCTTCTCAAAAGAAAGTCTCAGTCTTCCTCATTGTTAAGAGACACATTTTTGAACCATTTAGTATTAGTGTTAGATCATGTGGAGCGTCTTCCATAAAACTCTCTGTGCATGAGCTGTTAGTATAAATGATAACGTATTAGGAGCACGTCAGTATGAAACTTTCATTCGTATTACTACTATCCGAGCCATGCAGTTATACAAAAGTAATGCTGAGAAACCTATTGACCAATCAGAGTTGAGCATTCATATATATACATATACATATATATATATATATATTAGTTTTTTTGGTTTTTGGATGAGAGTAGAGGATTTTTTTTTCTTGAAACCCTTCCAAACAACTTGTGTTGATGTAGGTGACTTTGGAAAGAAAGACCGGGGTCAAGGAATGCCCTCCACCTCACATAGAAACTCCTCAAGTGGGCTCACCCACGACTAGCCTTACTCACAGCAATTCACCTGCCCAGTCAGCACAACAGACTGACATACACACTATCTACTGCACATACTTTCAGGAGAGTTGCATAAGATGCAGCAAATTTGGGAAAATATCGGCCAGGAACACAAATCGACCTCTTTGCTGATGCTGAGTCAACTCCCTGTCGAGAACTAAACGGGCTTCTGGGTCTCCACTATCTCACAACTGGCCTTTTGGCCTTCTGTATGCAGATCCTGCCCATATTGCTCAGGATCAGCTGTCAACTGATAGAGTCCTGCTTTTCACCCCAAGGTGGCCAGAGAATCTTCGGTTCCCACTCTTAATCTCACTAGTGAGCGGAACGCCCTGGCGACTTCCACAATGAACGGATGTGTGCTCACAGATGAACAGAGAGATGTGGAATCCCTGGCCAGATTATCTGCGGCTGTAGGTTTGGCCACAAGAAACGATACTGAAGACTAGAGCTCGTAATATGGCAAAGATTGGCCCACCGGATAAAGGAATTCATCCACGACATCCATGACATGCCATTTTATAAGAAGTGTTTCAACTTTACGGGCACTACGGTGAAGTAGAACTACCTCAGCATTACCATCGACCTTCTTCTCCATGTTCTAGAAGGTCAACATGCCATAATATTCCTTAGGGGAATTCCTTTATTACTAAATTAAACTTCCTATTTATCAATCATTGTATACTTTGTTTTTTTTTTTTTTTGTTTGTTTTTAAATGTAAGAGAATGTGAATTGTCATTTATAAAATATTACCGAATCTGTTTACGATAATATCGATCGTTTTTTAGTCAAAGAAAAGGTCATATAAAACTTTTAGACGCGACGAATGCCCTACGATTTAATTTGCAACGGTGCATTTGCGCAGAATTTTATTCGCGTGCGTGGAACATGCATTTTAAAGTAAGGATATGAATATGTTGCGTCCGTGGTTTAATTAAGAAGGTAACATCAAGGTGTATTTTTCTCAGCATATCTGTTAGCATCAAAAGGTTTCGATAGCAATTTGAAAAAAATTGCGAAATGCACTGTCTGTATTCATAACAATCTGTAAATCCGTCCAGATATAGACCAGTGTTCAAGAAAGAAAAAGAAAAGAAAAAGACGCAGGAAGAACCCCAAACAGAATTGACTGCTAATCGTAAACTAGACCTTAACAGATCTTTAATAAATCATGCTTGATGCAATTGTCACAAATATTTAACTGGGCCTCGTTATGATCTCAGTACATAGGGTGGATCAGGTCCAATCAATCAAGTGATTCTCTCTCATATGATTTCGAGAACATGATCGTAGCTTGTCGTATCTCTGGCACCGAACTCTTAAAATTGAACTGAAACTAGCATTAGCAAGACGTCCGACCTCTAAATTTCCCAGCCTCTGAATGTCTTTTCCGTCTAACCGCTCACAAGGCAAGGCTCGTGTGACTTTACAGTTCATCTCGACGCAGCGTCTCCTTTTCTAAGCGTTATTGAACGTTGGTCTATACAGACAAGACAACTTCAAAATATCCCAGAGGCATATCCCAAGCTCCTGCAGATGCGCTTGGTGAGCATTATGTTTAGAGCCCAAGTCAAGAGTCCACTCGTTCCCTCAGGGTGCAGGGAAGAAAAGAAAAAAAAAAAAGGAAATTGGGACGTTGCCCACCGGGAAGCCCCTCTGATAATCAGAAAGGCCATTTATTGTCCGTGATAAGCGCTGTGTGACTAAGGCTTTCAACAAAAGAACAAATGCCAACTATTTTCCAGTTTAACAGCAGAGGCTCATGTGCCTTTCGGCATGGACGGGAGGATTTGACAACATCCTGTGACTCTGGACAAAGCATATTCTGTGCCCAGAGCTAATGTACTTGTTTAAGAAAACCCACAAGTGAACACACAACATTTTGTGAATCGCTTCTCTTTACTCGTGACATCTAGGGGATGTATAGCACATATATACAGTGACTAATTCATCGTAAATCAGAAGCAGTCTATAAAGGTCCTTAAGCAATCGTTAATCATTCATTGAAAAACAGATCTCGGATCGGTTTCCTCTCATTGAAATTTATCGTGTTATTTTATTAGCCCTTCGGCAGTGTGAAGCCCAATTCCATTTGAACTGCTCTGATCCCTAGGGCACATTCCACATGCTCGCTTATAACCTCTGACACAGAGATGTCTTGTTATGTTTGGTCACAGTTTACATTTCAGTAGCACTATGTAGCATCTGACAGCAACGTCAGGCCAAACAGCAGCCCGAATCAGTTACCCGAAGGATAGAACTGCACCGGGGGGAGGTGTCATTCCAGGGGGGGGGTCCTGTCAGAGAGAATAAGCTCCTACTCAGACATGAGAACTTGTATTTTCATGAACACACCGCTAGCTTCCTTTACTTTTTTTTTTTTTAATGTATACAAAATTCTTGTCCGATTTTGTTTCGTGTAATTTGATATGGCCATATTGGCGTAATTATGAAAGACGACACGTGCTTGTGTTATTTCCTTGTGAAACTGGTAAAGCCATTGCTCAAACATGTAATTTGGTGCTAGAGGTGAATGGGTAATGTAGTATGATGGGGCAAAAAAAAAAAACATGTCCAAGCAAGTACTAAATCCAAGTCACTGAATCTATTAAATTGGATTTGTCTGATTGTTTTGCTTTGAAGGTTTGTTTATTGCTGTATAACACATAATTGCATACTTTGTGACCTAACCCTGTATTTAAAGCATTGTTACGTTCAGGTTCTATCCCAGTCATAAGGCATGATGTTTACAGTCCTATCGATAATTCACGAGGAGCTCGAAAGGTATGACTTCACGTAAATTGTTTGAAAAATGACATTTCGAGCTTAAATCAGCGAAATCATTTTCTCCTAATCATTAACGAGGTTATATGCGGTCATTGTTCGAAAACGACAGAAAATTGGTGGCTGTAAATCCTATAAAGATGGCCTAGTTACAGTTGTTTTTCCTTTCTTCCTCACAGTCTGTCCATTGTATTCTGGCCTCCCATCACATGATACCTGGCAACCCGGTCATCAAAACAGCTAGGAAAGCTTTTTCCACAATACTACATATGTGAACTCTATGGAAGACGGTGATGGAACATTGAAGAACTTCTGCACTACACAGCAACGGAAATCTATATCTTCTATATACAAAGTGTATGTTACGATGTGCGTCTGATTAATCCCCATCTTTCAGTCAGATCAGATGACTGGCTCAATGTCTAATCAGTAATCTGAACAAAATGTGTTTTATGTTGCCTTTCAGGGTTTCCCACAGATACAAATAACAGTGACTAAGACTATTTGATTTAATGCCATATGTCTCAACACATGCAACTCCTGGACATGTGACTAATCCAGATGCCACAAAGTTGGAAGCAAACAATTGTATAGGATGTCTCTGTACGCTGTAGCATAAAGATTTCACTTCCTTCACTGGAACTAGAAGAAATCACACAAAGCAGGCTAAGTTTTACGCCTAGATTGCACTCACACCAATGGTGTAGCGACGTACTATTTAGTTTTTCCGAATCGAGCCTCGCTCAGCCATTTCAGAGTCAGTGACACCGTATTTAATTAACTGTGAGCGCTGACTCTTATCATCACTGGCAACCAAACGCATGCAGTATGTTTCTTTACCCTAAACCAGGATTTTATGTGTGCAGTCCGTTTTATGTGAACTCCACACGTGGGTAGAATTGAAAATGCTGCCTCGAGCTCAGGGACACTCGGGATCTTTGATCATTTCTGCAACTTACGATCACGGGACATCTGTGCGATCACGGCATCTGTTTCTAATAAATGTTTCACCATAAGCCGTCTCTTGACCTCCAGCTTGTAAGCCTGTAAAAAATTGTCTGTCCTTTGACATTTCTTCTTAAAAATGCTGTTTTCATTTAATAATCTATCTCAGCTGGACTTCGTAAAACCCAAGGACAGCTGATTTTAATCAGCGATAAACCTGTTGTCAGTGTTATAGATGTGCCTGCACTACAACCCTGAGTGCCAAGGTTTTCTGACCAATGCTATCGCGAACATGAGAACAATTCTCGGGAAAGCTTCACTTAAAAACCTTCGGACGTGTGTAGGGACGACAACAAAAATGTAGTCTTGAAGTAAACAATCGGATTTCCAATCTTGGAAACTCTCTCTGCTCTCGAAATGATTCGCCGTTGGAAGAATGTTTGAAGACGGTCATTTATCTAAATCCTCATTCAGTACGTTTACATGGACAACGATAATCTAATTACTGAGCTTATTCTGAGTAAGATGATATTCTGATTAAGGTGTTTACATGAGTCGCTTCTAGAAGATTCCTTTCATGTACACGTTTTACACGTCATAGAACATAAATCGATTGACGTCACACGTCGTTACGTCACCGCGCCACGCCGTCCGACGTTCCCTCCGGAATTTCACGTATCGACATACAGTTGGTCTTCGTTATGGAACCGTATACAGTTTCGGGTGTTTCATTTCAGTTTTATGAAAGCTTAAAGTGTGGTTAATTATTCGTCGTGCTGTACGTGCAGATAGACGACTGCTTGAAGCCGTGGGCTGCGTCCCAAACCGCATACTTACATACTATATAGTAGCCGAGATACATGTATTATTCCACCTACTATATAGCGGGTAAGTACGCGGTTTGGGACGCAGCCGTGCTCTCTTGTTCGCCGTCAAACGCTTGAGCGCTGCCGTGTGTGTACGTGTCCTGTCACAAAATGCGGTGAAAACTCCCACACGACGTTAATAGTGTGATTAAGGTGTGTACGTGTCTGTAACGCACGTCCATCATGCGACTAAAACAGGAACACTCCACACGTCTCAATTCCATTCGTGTTTACTTCGAGTGCGACTTTAATCGGATTAAGGTCATCGATAATCGCTGTTTACATGCCAGTTTCTTAATCAGAGTATCGTCTTAATCGGGTTCATATCGGATTATCGTCGTCCATCTAAACGTCCCGACTGTGTCCTTTTACCACACTCCAGGTCCCCACTGTTCTCCGTAGATGAAAAAGAATAAAGTCGTAGTTATTGTATTTGAATTATTTTTATATTCAATATGTAGTAGAAAAAAAAACTCATCTACAGGATTTTTTTTTACATGTTGAGTTTAATAACTAGAGACACTATAAAAACAGGTAAATTAGCCTTTTAAATGCTGCGTTATGCTATATCGGATGCCGATGCTACTCATTTCTGCAGATTTTTATTTATTTATTTATTTATTTATTTATTTTCCTCACATTCACAGAACTCAGTGTCTGTAATGAGTAATACTTGCTGACATCGTTTTTGCTTTTCCTTTCCTGTCCTTCTCTGTCCTGAGGTCAGTCACCTCCTCTAGCACTTGTTTTCTCACAGAACTGTAGAGCTGCTCATGGAGAGTACAGGAGAAAGGAAGTGCCTGCCTATCCTGAGTCTCTCTCCTTTTCTTTTATATTGTTGCTAGACAGGAAAATTGACCTTTTCATCCCCTTCCCCATGAGGCCTCTCCATGCGGTTCTAAACAAATAGAAGGGATGTGTACAACCGAAATGCTCTGCGCTAGACGTTGTAGGTGTAGGCTGACTACAAGGAGGTCTTTGAACCTAATTATTGCTGATGTGCACATTATTTATTATTTGTCAGCTGAAGGTAGATATATAAATTTGTACTATTATTATTATTATTATTATTATTTAGAAGTAGTACTAGTGTGACTTAGATCAAATGGCCATAAAAGGTTATACTTATAGTACTTGAAATATGTAAATAAGTCATACACATATACACCATATATGCTAGGGAAAAAATATTTATCTGGGGCTTGAAGAATGTTCAGTTTAACAATGTAAATAATTATCTCATAGGAAAAAAATACTGACTGAATAAATCTAACATGGTTACACTGAAACAAGATAAGTTAAATCAGCAGAAGGGTTGCCTTACTGTATTTATTCAGCAATGCTACACAAATAACCTAAAGTATATATGTTCATTGGTGTGGCAAATGAAACCATTTATATTTCATTTAAGCATTAACTAGCTAATTACCAAAAAGCTTTGCCTTGATACTTAACATTATTCTTCACAGCTAGCACAACTAGCGCCTAGTGATTCAACCAGACCTACCACTAAAAGATTGCACTGAGCAAGTTATGCCAGTTGTGATGGCTCAGAGGTTAAGGTTTCGAGTTATAGGTCAGGGGGTTGTGTGTTCAAATCCCAATATCGCCTACTTACAACGGTTGGGTCCTTGAGCAAGACCCTTAACCTTCTGCTCAGTTGTATCCTGCTTCAGGCAAATGTATTGGATTGTGTGTTATTTTATGCTATGTAGGATATTATAGTTGTTCAGTGTAAATATGTTCTACGGTACTTTTCTGGCAACCTAGTTTTTTTTTACAGTGTAATCATTTTGGGCCATTCTCTTGAAGGGTGCCAATAATAATCGCAGTATTTTGTTAAAGCAATCACTGGAGTACCGGACTGAAAGATTTAAAGGTTGAAAGATTTAAACTGACGTTTCTACGTCCCATCCCGGTCTGAAAACATTGCCTGCATGTGATGTTGCCTGTTTATTGACTTAAGCTTGGCCTCGGTTTGTCTGGTGAAACACCCTAGCAGCAGTGAAAACATGTGTTGAGACAGATGTTTACTTTTGTTTATGCATTTTTGTCTCACACAGAGCTGCGGTTTATTTTGAGACGCTGAAAAGAATGACAGCCGTCCTGATCGGTTCCACTGAACGTAACGTCAATATAATGGATCATTTGTCTGAGGAAAAGAAACAGAACCGTTTTCAATCTTTCCAGTCCTTAAATATGATACGGTGTTCAAGAATTGCTTACCGAACCTGCATTTGTAAATGTCTCGGGGTACATGTGAAGCACGCGTGAATGTTATCTGAATCGGACCTTTACTGATGCTGAACCGATGTAGGCATACTTGGGGTTCTTGGAGACTTCTAGCATCAGACGGTCTGCTCCTGAGCTGAGTCTGCTGGGACGGCCGGTCGTGGAGAAATTGGCAGTCGTTTGTAGATCTCTTTAAATCCCTTGCCAGGCTCATAGACATCCACAATCTTTTTTCTTCTGACGGTCTTATAGAACTCTTTAGAGCTTGGCATGATGATACCACATACCTCAATGGCAAAGGGAACAAGATGAACGAACGGATAAATAAAAAAACACATAGTTTTGAAAACACTACGCTTCAACGTATTGGCATGTGCAAAGTGTCCGTAATGTATGAATGGATCGGCACCCTGTCCAGGGTGTACCCCACCTTGTACCGATGCTCCTTGGGATAGGCTCCAGTTTCCCCGCGACCCTGAAGGATAAGCGCTATAGAAGATGGACGGATGGATGGATGACAGTCCTTATAAGTTAATATGTCTGCATGGTAGCTTCTTTCGTTTGAAAAGTTCATGTTCTCGCCCAAACAGCAATGTTCTACTAAGCAGACGCCATTGGGATGATTAGTGGTTGCTACGCTACTCATTTCAGTATATACAGTTATATGTCAGTGTTGTCGTGCCAGCATCTCTAATGGATTTCATGATTTTATAATTGATCTTGTGTTGCTGATCGATGCCGGTTCAGTAATTCAACAAACTGAGTACTTGTGACCAACTTGTCCAGAATTGCGTAGTCATCTAGTCATTGCACCCATATGTGTCCATTCTAAAACCATGGGCATTAACAAGGAGTTGTCCATTCTTATGGAAAGGCCTTCCATAGATTTTGGAGCATGGCTGTGAGAATTTGTCCATTCAGCCACACTGAGGTCAGGCACTGATGTCGGCTGAAGAGGCCAGGCACGCGGTCACCATTCCAGTTCAACCTAAAGGTGTTGAGGTCAGGGATCTTTGCACTGCCACTCGAGTTCCTCTACTCCAACCTTGGCTTCTCAAACCATGTCTTCATTGAGTGAAGGCAACTCTTAACGCTACAAGATACAAAGACATTCTGGACAATTATGTACTTTGGAGAAGTGATGGTGTGATGATCAGGTGTCCACATAGTTTTGGCTGTACAGTATAGCGCCAGTTATATGCTTGATTGCTCATCTCTGATGACTTTCAGAAGAGAAATCGGTTAATACAGTTAAAACAGTGAACAGTACCCATGTAGTCATCTTAGGTTCTACATCGTTGTGATCTAACATGACTTCCTGAATAGGAAGGATTTCCTGAAAAATAATAAAATATTGTTTTCGACTCCGAACTTCCAAACTGCGTAGCCGGAGACAGGAGGTAAAGACAAAGAAGGAACCAACTAACATTAAACAAAAATATTTCCTTCTCTGAACATAAACCCAAGCTGTAGTTTGGACTTTATAAATGCTTATTTTCTGCGTCTAACTGATTGCTCTGATCTTAGCTTCTTGGCTCCCAGTTGTAATATTGTTCCGTAGTTCCCAGCGGAATGTCTATTGACAGTTATATAGATATAACTGAGATATAGGCTAGTTTTAGGGCTGTTGATCCAGAGGAAGGAAATGACTAAAAAAGGTGGAGCACGACGCTAGTCCTGGAAGGTCACACCTGGGTAATTAATGACTTAAGTAATGAATTGAATTGGGTGTGTCAGGATACATTCAGGAAACATTTTGTCATGAGAGTCTGCAAATCTCTCCTATAATTTAAGGAAAGTTCTGGAAGTTACGGACAGCAACTAGAGTATGTACGTAGATTAGATAATAAGGCCCCAGTTTTTCTAATACATTTAAACTCAACATAAATCACAAGGACAAAGCAGCTTCATCACAGGCCGTATACACGCACAAACGTTTGCATCTAGGACCGATTTCATATTAGTCCATACACGTACTCGCATGTTTTTACGAGGTGGGAGAAAGCTAGAGAACCTGTGAGGTGGCAAATATTGCACCAGATGTCATTACAAACGGAAAATTCCTGATAAATGAGTGATTATTAGGGAATCGAAGGCTGCAGGTATTACACCCGACACGCGCCTTTGCACTTTATCGTACGTGATCCTCCAAGAAGATCCTTTGCGATTAAATTAGTACTCGCGGGTCTGATTTGTTCCTTTTAATCGTATAAAACAGGCTACTTTATTACGTCTTAAATTCTTGATATTTCGTCCGTTCTCACGTTTAAAAAACGTGCCCGTGCGTATAAAGTGAATCGTGCTGTTTATTATTGCTATTGAAAGTATGCGTCCCGTTTTATTGGCCCGATGAAGTTAACTCCGTATTGCGTTATTATATCACCTCATGAAGACACGCAGGCCGAGCAGGCAACAGCTTTGGGCTGTTTTAAGGCATTTAAGGGACTAGAATGAATCTGCAGCTTAAAGGTTTAAAGATTTTTCAAATCTTTAACCATTTCAAAACAATTAATAATGGAGCTCTGATTACAGAACAGAGTTTTGCATGCTGTTTTACACACTGACCGAAAAAAAAAAAAAAAGTACATCTAATACGTCTAGAGAGTGCGCTTTGTGTGTTGTAAACTGATAAATGACCGTGGAACACAGTTCTGTTGTGTGCTTTCTATTTATATTGTAACGCTATTAACGTTTCCAACAATGCATACTGTTGAGTCACGTTGATGCCTTTGAGGTCAAAGTAGCACCGGACATCGAGGTAAACTGGGCTCCTGTCTCCCAGCTGTCCACGTGCAGAATTAAAGATAAACCCTAATGCATGGTTTGCCTAAGGCTTCATCTCACTATATTTAGCAAGTCGTCACGCTATTTTGAGGCACTTTGTGTGAATTTTACACCCGCTCTAGAGCCCAAAGACAGGCTGCCTTTGTTACAAACAGCCCATGCTCATTTTAAAGCTATTTAGGAGTCATGTGCTGTCATTGGGTGCTGTTTTCTTTTCCCAAATTGTCATGGAGTTGTTATATCCAAAGCAGGCAGCAGTGTCACTGTCAGGAATAGTCTCGGGCCAAGTGAAGCTTTTTACCGTTATATATTAGAGTTTATATACACTTGTATGAATGAAACCTTTAGATTTGAATCGACTTGTCAAAGGTAAAAACAATAATGATAATAAAGGTCTATTCAATTCGCTGTAAATTAAAAGCAGGCCTGAGAATAGGATCACTAGAGGAAACTTTTTCAGTTTGTCTATAATGTTTACTAAGTATATTGACTGTTCCCCTGCTAAGTGTGTGTGTGGCGCTCGCATACCTCAGTGTATAATCAGGAAAAGTAGTTTTCTCTTTTTATAGGGGTGGAGGATTAAACTGATAATGGGGATGTGAACAACACGGGTTGTTACGTACTGACTGGTTGTAATTTGTGAACAAATTTGTAAGAGTGATGATCTGGATCGCAAAAGGAAGTGACCCGTAGCTGGAATTTCATACTAGTGATCAGCTCTACTAAAAAAAAAAAAAAAAAAACAAACCTGGCGGTAATGTCGAACATGTACGGACTTAAAAAGAACATAAGAATTCACATGCATGACTATAAAATACACTGGGTTTAAACCAACCCAAATTGGGTTATTTTTAAACCAACGGTTGGGTAAATACAGGACAGGTCACATTCTGGGCTAAACTAACCCGTCGAGTTTGGTTGTTAATTTTAACCGAGCAAACGGGTTGTTTTTCAACCCAAATTTTTTTTTAAATAAAAATGCCAGGTTCGTTATATTTCATACACGGGTTAATATTTTCAGGGTTATTTTTACCCTTTGAAAATGCCCAAAATCTACCACATTATAAACAAATATATCAACATGGTACCTCCTTTATTTATACACAAGAAGGTGTTCAGAAATGTATTGCTAGAGCTGCTAAAGTGGTGTTTAAATGTAGACTTCATTCAAAGTAAACGACTCAAATAAGTCATAGATTTAAGATGAACACGTCAGATTTTGATCAAAGATGTTTTGATAAAACATCGAGACAAAACAATTACGGTCCAGTGGGCATTCCAAACAAGTTAGCCAAAGCTAACGAAGATAGCGGTGCATTTAATGTCGTGTAAACCGGACTGTAATCACACATTTGTGCTTTTTCTAGTGTACAGTAATGGTTTCATGGATAAATATATTGATACGAACCTCCACTCAATCATATGTCTAGTTAACACATTTTGTGTTGCTTTTAACACAATCAGCGTGTTAGTACATTTAACACCTGCTGTGTGTTAGTACGTTTCAACACGAAGATGTGTTTAAAAAAAATAAATAACATAGAGGTGTGTTGTTTATACTTTTTCTCTACAATTATCCTAAAATGCAATTTGTTTGTATGCTAAAATTCTACTAAAATGCTCACAAAATAAACAAAAAAATTGCATGAAATTCAGGTGACCATTTATTAAACTCATAAACATTTGACAGACGTAAGAATTGGAGTTGATGCATCTTCTTACAAATCTCCCTGCCATCTGGGAAGACAGGAGTCCCACTGCCTTCCATTTGAAAAGTGTAAAGAGCCAAAAAAAAAAAAAAAGAAAAAGAAAAAGAAAAAAGAAAAGAAAGTGTGCTGTTTAATTGTTAGCTACAAAATATGAACAAATGCCTGGCTGGGCTTTATCTGAGAAATTACGTTCCAAAATCCCAAATTGTGTAATTTTGGAAATGTGACCTCCGCTCTGCTGATGAACAAAATGCCGCTGTTGACACACCCAGAAAATCTAGCTGACTTGTGAATATTTATTTTCCTTCCTTTAGCACCTCACCGCCATTTTTTTTTTTTTTTTGCACAACCTAATTAACTCAACCAACATTACAGAGATAGTGGAAAGCATTAAAACCTACTGTAACCCCCAACCTCTCTTTTTGTCCCGTTAACCTTGTGAAGAATTTTCGGCCTCGACGTTACTGAGCTAGCGCTAGCTAATTTCCGTTAGCCACTGACTGTCTGCACCTGTTACCCGGCATTAACATTCACCGAATGCATGAAGAAACACGGCTCTAACCCATCCTCCTAATGCTAATTACTACAGCTCACCTTGTCCTAAACACTTGCTAAATGTAG